>NW_028168357.1:0-230240 GCF_964237585.1 Gallinula chloropus
GGAGGTACCTGCAAGGTTGCAGTTCGCGGCCCGAGAAGCACTCTCCGGCCAACATGCCAAACGTCCAGCAATAGCTCCCAAACGAAAGGGGCCAGCAGCCAAAGACCTAGCTGGCCTGAAAGCCCCCCAGGGGGCCCACAAGCAGCCCCTCTCAATTTGGGTCTGGGGGCTTTCGCTGAGCTGGGAAACTTGGAGGTACCTGCAAGGTTGCAGTTCGCGGCCCGAGAAGCACTCTCCGGCCAACATGCCAAACGTCCAGCAATAGCTCCCAAACGAAAGGGGCCAGCAGCCAAAGACCTAGCTGGCCTGAAAGCCCCCCAGGGGGCCCACAAGCAGCCCCTCTCAATTTGGGTCTGGGGGCTTTCGCTGGGCGGGGAACCTTGGAGGGACCTGCAAGGTTGCAGTTCGCGGCCCGAGAAGCACTCTCCGGCCAACATGCCAAACGTCCAGCAATAGCTCCCAAAGGAAAGGGGCCAGCAGCCAAAGACCTAGGTGGCCTGAAAGCCCCCCAGGGGGCCCACAAGCAGCCCCTCTCAATTTGGGTCTGGGGGCTTTCGCTGGGCAGGGAACCTTGGAGGTACCTGCAAGGTTGCAGTTCGCGGCCCGAGAAGCACTCTCCGGCCAACATGCCAAACGTCCAGCAATAGCTCCCAAACGAAAGGGGCCAGCAGCCAAAGACCTAGCTGGCCTGAAAGCCCCCCAGGGGGCCCACAAGCAGCCCCTCTCAATTTGGGTCTGGGGGCTTTCGCTGAGCTGGGAACCTTGGAGGGACCTGCAAGGTTGCAGTTCGCGGCCCGAGAAGCACTCTCCAGCCAACATGCCAAACGTCCAGCAATAGCTCCCAAACGAAAGGGGCCAGCAGCCAAAGACCTAGCTGGCCTGAAAGCCCCCCAGGGGGCCCACAAGCAGCCCCTCTCAATTTGGGTCAGGGGGCTTTCGCTGGGCGGGGAACCTTGGAGGGACCTGCAAGGTTGCAGTTCGCGGCCCGAGAAGCACTCTCCGGCCAACATGCCAAACGTCCAGCAATAGCTCCCAAACGAAAGGGGCCAGCAGCCAAAGACCTAGCTGGCCTGAAAGCCCCCCAGGGGGCCCACAAGCAGCCCCTCTCAATTTGGGTCTGGGGGCTTTCGCTGGGCGGGGAACCTTGGAGGGACCTGCAAGGTTGCAGTTCGCGGCCCGAGAAGCACTCTCCGGCCAACATGCCAAACGTCCAGCAATAGCTCCCAAACGAAAGGGGCCAGCAGCCAAAGACCTAGCTGGCCTGAAAGCCCCCCAGGGGGCCCACAAGCAGCCCCTCTCAATTTGGGTCTGGGGGCTTTCGCTGGGCGGGGAACCTTGGAGGGACCTGCAAGGTTGCAGTTCGCGGCCCGAGAAGCACTCTCCGGCCAACATGCCAAACGTCCAGCAATAGCTCCCAAACGAAAGGGGCCAGCAGCCAAAGACCTAGGTGGCCTGAAAGCCCCCCAGGGGGCCCACAAGCAGCCCCTCTCAATTTGGGTCTGGGGGCTTTCGCTGGGCGGGGAACCTTGGAGGGACCTGCAAGGTTGCAGTTGGCGGCCCGAGAAGCACTCTCCGGCCAACATGCCAAACGTCCAGCAATAGCTCCCAAACGAAAGGGGCCAGCAGCCAAAGACCTAGCTGGCCTGAAAGCCCCCCAGGGGGCCCACAAGCAGCCCCTCTCAATTTGGGTCTGGGGGCTTTCGCTGGGCGGGGAACCTTGGAGGGACCTGCAAGGTTGCAGTTCGCGGCCCGAGAAGCACTCTCCGGCCAACATGCCAAACGTCCAGCAATAGCTCCCAAACGAAAGGGGCCAGCAACCAAAGACCTAGCTGGCCTGAAAGCCCCCCAGGGGGCCCACAAGCAGCCCCTCTCAATTTGGGTCTGGGGGCTTTCGCTGGGCGGGGAACCTTGGAGGGACCTGCAAGGTTGCAGTTCGCGGCCCAAGAAGCACTCTCCGGCCAACATGCCAAACGTCCAGCAATAGCTCCCAAACGAAAGGGGCCAGCAGCCAAAGACCTAGCTGGCCTGAAAGCCCCCCAGGGGGCCCACAAGCAGCCCCTCTCAATTTGGGTCTGGGGGCTTTCGCTGAGCTGGGAAACTTGGAGGGACCTGCAAGGTTGCAGTTCGCAGCCCGAGAAGCACTCTCCGGCCAACATGCCAAACGTCCAGCAATAGCTCCCAAACGAAAGGGGCCAGCAGCCAAAGACCTAGGTGGCCTGAAAGCCCCCCAGGGGGCCCACAAGCAGCCCCTCTCAATTTGGGTCTGGGGGCTTTCACTGGGCGGGGAACCTTGGAGGGACCTGCAAGGTTGCAGTTCGCGGCCCGAGAAGCACTCTCCGGCCAACATGCCAAACGTCCAGCAATAGCTCCCAAACGAAAGGGGCCAGCAGCCAAAGACCTAGCTGGCCTGAAAGCCCCCCAGGGGGCCCACAAGCAGCCCCTCTCAATTTGGGTCTGGGGGCTTTTGCTGGGCGGGGAACCTTGGAGGTACCTGCAAGGTTGCAGTTGGCGGCCCGAGAAGCACTCTCCGGCCAACATGCCAAACGTCCAGCAATAGCTCCCAAACGAAAGGGGCCAGCAGCCAAAGACCTAGCTGGCCTGAAAGCCCCCCAGGGGGCCCACAAGCAGCCCCTCTCAATTTGGGTCTGGGGGCTTTCTCTGGGCAGGGAACCTTGGAGGTACCTGCAAGGTTGCAGTTCGCGGCCCGAGAAGCACTCTCCGGCCAACATGCCAAACGTCCAGCAATAGCTCCCAAAGGAAAGGGGCCAGCAGCCAAAGACCTAGCTGGCCTGAAAGCCCCCCAGGGGGCCCACAAGCAGCCCCTCTCAATTTGGGTCTGGGGGCTTTCGCTGAGCTGGGAACCTTGGAGGGACCTGCAAGGTTGCAGTTCGCGGCCCGAGAAGCACTCTCCAGCCAACATGCCAAACGTCCAGCAATAGCTCCCAAACGAAAGGGGCCAGCAGCCAAAGACCTAGCTGGCCTGAAAGCCCCCCAGGGGGCCCACAAGCAGCCCCTCTCAATTTGGGTCAGGGGGCTTTCGCTGGGCGGGGAACCTTGGAGGGACCTGCAAGGTTGCAGTTCGCGGCCCGAGAAGCACTCTCCGGCCAACATGCCAAACGTCCAGCAATAGCTCCCAAACGAAAGGGGCCAGCAGCCAAAGACCTAGCTGGCCTGAAAGCCCCCCAGGGGGCCCACAAGCAGCCCCTCTCAATTTGGGTCTGGGGGCTTTCGCTGGGCGGGGAACCTTGGAGGGACCTGCAAGGTTGCAGTTCGCGGCCCGAGAAGCACTCTCCGGCCAACATGCCAAACGTCCAGCAATAGCTCCCAAACGAAAGGGGCCAGCAGCCAAAGACCTAGCTGGCCTGAAAGCCCCCCAGGGGGCCCACAAGCAGCCCCTCTCAATTTGGGTCTGGGGGCTTTCGCTGGGCGGGGAACCTTGGAGGGACCTGCAAGGTTGCAGTTCGCGGCCCGAGAAGCACTCTCCGGCCAACATGCCAAACGTCCAGCAATAGCTCCCAAACGAAAGGGGCCAGCAGCCAAAGACCTAGGTGGCCTGAAAGCCCCCCAGGGGGCCCACAAGCAGCCCCTCTCAATTTGGGTCTGGGGGCTTTCGCTGGGCGGGGAACCTTGGAGGGACCTGCAAGGTTGCAGTTGGCGGCCCGAGAAGCACTCTCCGGCCAACATGCCAAACGTCCAGCAATAGCTCCCAAACGAAAGGGGCCAGCAGCCAAAGACCTAGCTGGCCTGAAAGCCCCCCAGGGGGCCCACAAGCAGCCCCTCTCAATTTGGGTCTGGGGGCTTTCGCTGGGCGGGGAACCTTGGAGGGACCTGCAAGGTTGCAGTTCGCGGCCCGAGAAGCACTCTCCGGCCAACATGCCAAACGTCCAGCAATAGCTCCCAAAGGAAAGGGGCCAGCAGCCAAAGACCTAGCTGGCCTGAAAGCCCCCCAGGGGGCCCACAAGCAGCCCCTCTCAATTTGGGTCTGGGGGCTTTCGCTGGGCGGGGAACCTTGGAGGGACCTGCAAGGTTGAAGTTCGCGGCCCAAGAAGCACTCTCCGGCCAACATGCCAAACGTCCAGCAATAGCTCCCAAACGAAAGGGGCCAGCAGCCAAAGACCTAGCTGGCCTGAAAGCCCCCCAGGGGGCCCACAAGCAGCCCCTCTCAATTTGGGTCTGGGGGCTTTCGCTGAGCTGGGAAACTTGGAGGGACCTGCAAGGTTGCAGTTCGCAGCCCGAGAAGCACTCTCCGGCCAACATGCCAAACGTCCAGCAATAGCTCCCAAACGAAAGGGGCCAGCAGCCAAAGACCTAGCTGGCCTGAAAGCCCCCCAGGGGGCCCACAAGCAGCCCCTCTCAATTTGGGTCTGGGGGCTTTCACTGGGCGGGGAACCTTGGAGGGACCTGCAAGGTTGCAGTTCGCGGCCCGAGAAGCACTCTCCGGCCAACATGCCAAACGTCCAGCAATAGCTCCCAAACGAAAGGGGCCAGCAGCCAAAGACCTAGCTGGCCTGAAAGCCCCCCAGGGGGCCCACAAGCAGCCCCTCTCAATTTGGGTCTGGGGGCTTTTGCTGGGCGGGGAACCTTGGAGGTACCTGCAAGGTTGCAGTTGGCGGCCCGAGAAGCACTCTCCGGCCAACATGCCAAACGTCCAGCAATAGCTCCCAAACGAAAGGGGCCAGCAGCCAAAGACCTAGCTGGCCTGAAAGCCCCCCAGGGGGCCCACAAGCAGCCCCTCTCAATTTGGGTCTGGGGGCTTTCGCTGGGCAGGGAACCTTGGAGGTACCTGCAAGGTTGCAGTTCGCGGCCCGAGAAGCACTCTCCGGCCAACATGCCAAACGTCCAGCAATAGCTCCCAAACGAAAGGGGCCAGCAGCCAAAGACCTAGCTGGCCTGAAAGACCCCCAGGGGGCCCCCAAGCAGCCCCTCTCAATTTGGGTCTGGGGGCTTTCGCTGGGCGGGGAACCTTGGAGGGACCTGCAAGGTTGCAGTTCGCGGCCCGAGAAGCACTCTCCGGCCAACATGCCAAACGTCCAGCAATAGCTCCCAAACGAAAGGGGCCAGCAGCCAAAGACCTAGCTGGCCTGAAAGCCCCCCAGGGGGCCCACAAGCAGCCCCTCTCAATTTGGGTCTGGGGGCTTTCGCTGGGCGGGGAACCTTGGAGGGACCTGCAAGGTTGCAGTTCGCGGCCCGAGAAGCACTCTCCGGCCAACATGCCAAACGTCCAGCAATAGCTCCCAAACGAAAGGGGCCAGCAACCAAAGACCTAGCTGGCCTGAAAGCCCCCCAGGGGGCCCACAAGCAGCCCCTCTCAATTTGGGTCTGGGGGCTTTCGCTGGGCGGGGAACCTTGGAGGTACCTGCAAGGTTGCAGTTCGCGGCCGGAGAAGCACTCTCCGGCGAACATGCCAAACGTCCAGCAATAGCTCCCAAACGAAAGGGGCCAGCAGCCAAAGACCTAGCTGGCCTGAAAGCCCCCCAGGGGGCCCACAAGTAGCCCCTCTCAATTTGGGTCTGGGGGCTTTCGCTGGGCGGGGAACCTTGGAGGTACCTGTAAGCTTGCAGTTCGCGGCCGGAGAAGCACTCTCCGGCGAACATGCCAAACGTCCAGCAATAGCTCCCAAACGAAAGGGGCCAGCAGCCAAAGACCTAGGTGGCCTGAAAGCCCCCCAGGGGGCCCACAAGCAGCCCCTCTCAATTTGGGTCTGGGGGCTTTCGCTGGGCGGGGAACCTTGGAGGTACCTGTAAGCTTGCAGTTCGCGGCCGGAGAAGCACTCTCCGGCGAACATGCCAAACGTCCAGCAATAGCTCCCAAACGAAAGGGGCCAGCAGCCAAAGACCTAGGTGGCCTGAAAGCCCCCCAGGGGGCCCACAAGCAGCCCCTCTCAATTTGGGTCTGGGGGCTTTCGCTGGGCGGGGAACCTTGGAGGGACCTGCAAGGTTGCAGTTCGCGGCCCGAGAAGCACTCTCCGGCCAACATGCCAAACGTCCAGCAATAGCTCCCAAACGAAAGGGGCCAGCAGCCAAAGACCTCGGTGGCCTGAAAGCCCCCCAGGGGGCCCACAAGCAGCCCCTCTCAATTTGGGTCTGGGGGCTTTCGCTGGGCGGGGAACCTTGGAGGGACCTGCAAGGTTGCAGTTCGCGGCCCGAGAAGCACTCTCCGGCCAACATGCCAAACGTCCAGCAATAGCTCCCAAACGAAAGGGGCCAGCAGCCAAAGACCTAGCTGGCCTGAAAGCCCCCCAGGGGGCCCACAAGCAGCCCCTCTCAATTTGGGTCTGGGGGCTTTCGCTGAGCTGGGAAACTTGGAGGTACCTGCAAGGTTGCAGTTCGCGGCCCGAGAAGCACTCTCCGGCCAACATGCCAAACGTCCAGCAATAGCTCCCAAACGAAAGGGGCCAGCAGCCAAAGACCTAGCTGGCCTGAAAGCCCCCCAGGGGGCCCACAAGCAGCCCCTCTCAATTTGGGTCTGGGGGCTTTCGCTGGGCGGGGAACCTTGGAGGGACCTGCAAGGTTGCAGTTCGCGGCCCGAGAAGCACTCTCCGGCCAACATGCCAAACGTCCAGCAATAGCTCCCAAACGAAAGGGGCCAGCAGCCAAAGACCTAGCTGGCCTGAAAGCCCCCCAGGGGGCCCACAAGCAGCCCCTCTCAATTTGGGTCTGGGGGCTTTCGCTGGGCGGGGAACCTTGGAGGGACCTGCAAGGTTGCAGTTCGCGGCCCGAGAAGCACTCTCCGGCCAACATGCCAAACGTCCAGCAATAGCTCCCAAACGAAAGGGGCCAGCAGCCAAAGACCTAGCTGGCCTGAAAGCCCCCCAGGGGGCCCACAAGCAGCCCCTCTCAATTTGGGTCTGGGGGCTTTCGCTGGGCGGGGAACCTTGGAGGGACCTGCAAGGTTGCAGTTGGCGGCCCGAGAAGCACTCTCCGGCCAACATGCCAAACGTCGAGCAATAGCTCCCAAACGAAAGGGGCCAGCAGCCAAAGACCTAGCTGGCCTGAAAGCCCCCCAGGGGGCCCACAAGCAGCCCCTCTCAATTTGGGTCTGGGGGCTTTCGCTGGGCGGGGAACCTTGGAGGGACCTGCAAGGTTGCAGTTCGCGGCCCGAGAAGCACTCTCCGGCCAACATGCCAAACGTCCAGCAATAGCTCCCAAACGAAAGGGGCCAGCAGCCAAAGACCTAGCTGGCCTGAAAGCCCCCCAGGGGGCCCACAAGCAGCCCCTCTCAATTTGGGTCTGGGGGCTTTCGCTGGGCGGGGAACCTTGGAGGGACCTGCAAGGTTGCAGTTCGCGGCCCGAGAAGCACTCTCCGGCCAACATGCCAAACGTCCAGCAATAGCTCCCAAACGAAAGGGGCCAGCAGCCAAAGACCTAGCTGGCCTGAAAGCCCCCCAGGGGGCCCCCAAGCAGCCCCTCTCAATTTGGGTCTGGGGGCTTTCGCTGGGCGGGGAACCTTGGAGGGACCTGCAAGGTTGCAGTTCGCGGCCCGAGAAGCACTCTCCGGCCAACATGCCAAACGTCCAGCAATAGCTCCCAAACGAAAGGGGCCAGCAGCCAAAGACCTAGCTGGCCTGAAAGCCCCCCAGGGGGCCCACAAGCAGCCCCTCTCAATTTGGGTCTGGGGGCTTTCGCTGGGCGGGGAACCTTGGAGGTACCTGCAAGGTTGCAGTTCGCGGCCGGAGAAGCACTCTCCGGCCAACATGCCAAACGTCCAGCAATAGCTCCCAAACGAAAGGGGCCAGCAGCCAAAGACCTAGCTGGCCTGAAAGCCCCCCAGGGGGCCCACAAGCAGCCCCTCTCAATTTGGGTCTGGGGGCTTTCGCTGGGCGGGGAAACTTGGAGGTACCTGCAAGGTTGCAGTTGGCGGCCCGAGAAGCACTCTCCGGCCAACATGCCAAACGTCCAGCAATAGCTCCCAAACGAAAGGGGCCAGCAGCCAAAGACCTAGCTGGCCTGAAAGCCCCCCAGGGGGCCCACAAGCAGCCCCTCTCAATTTGGGTCTGGGGGCTTTCGCTGGGCGGGGAACCTTGGAGGGACCTGCAAGGTTGCAGTTCGCGGCCCGAGAAGCACTCTCCGGCCAACATGCCAAACGTCCAGCAATAGCTCCCAAACGAAAGGGGCCAGCAGCCAAAGACCTAGGTGGCCTGAAAGCCCCCCAGGGGGCCCACAAGCAGCCCCTCTCAATTTGGGTCTGGGGGCTTTCGCTGGGCGGGGAACCTTGGAGGGACCTGCAAGGTTGCAGTTCGCGGCCCGAGAAGCACTCTCCGGCCAACATGCCAAACGTCCAGCAATAGCTCCCAAACGAAAGGGGCCAGCAGCCAAAGACCTAGGTGGCCTGAAAGCCCCCCAGGGGGCCCACAAGCAGCCCCTCTCAATTTGGGTCTGGGGGCTTTCGCTGGGCGGGGAACCTTGGAGGGACCTGCAAGGTTGCAGTTCGCGGCCCGAGAAGCACTCTCCGGCCAACATGCCAAACGTCCAGCAATAGCTCCCAAACGAAAGGGGCCAGCAGCCAAAGACCTAGCTGGCCTGAAAGCCCCCCAGGGGGCCCACAAGCAGCCCCTCTCAATTTGGGTCTGGGGGCTTTCGCTGGGCGGGGAACCTTGGAGGGACCTGCAAGGTTGCAGTTCGCGGCCCGAGAAGCACTCTCCGGCCAACATGCCAAACGTCCAGCAATAGCTCCCAAACGAAAGGGGCCAGCAGCCAAAGACCTAGCTGGCCTGAAAGCCCCCCAGGGGGCCCACAAGCAGCCCCTCTCAATTTGGGTCTGGGGGCTTTCGCTGAGCTGGGAAACTTGGAGGTACCTGCAAGGTTGCAGTTGGCGGCCCGAGAAGCACTCTCCGGCCAACATGCCAAACGTCCAGCAATAGCTCCCAAACGAAAGGGGCCAGCAGCCAAAGACCTAGCTGGCCTGAAAGCCCCCCAGGGGGCCCACAAGCAGCCCCTCTCAATTTGGGTCTGGGGGCTTTCGCTGGGCGGGGAACCTTGGAGGGACCTGCAAGGTTGCAGTTCGCGGCCCGAGAAGCACTCTCCGGCCAACATGCCAAACGTCCAGCAATAGCTCCCAAACGAAAGGGGCCAGCAGCCAAAGACCTAGCTGGCCTGAAAGCCCCCCAGGGGGCCCACAAGCAGCCCCTCTCAATTTGGGTCTGGGGGCTTTCGCTGGGCGGGGAACCTTGGAGGGACCTGCAAGGTTGCAGTTCGCGGCCCGAGAAGCACTCTCCGGCCAACATGCCAAACGTCCAGCAATAGCTCCCAAACGAAAGGGGCCAGCAGCCAAAGACCTAGCTGGCCTGAAAGCCCCCCAGGGGGCCCACAAGCAGCCCCTCTCAATTTGGGTCTGGGGGCTTTCGCTGGGCGGGGAACCTTGGAGGGACCTGCAAGGTTGCAGTTGGCGGCCCGAGAAGCACTCTCCGGCCAACATGCCAAACGTCCAGCAATAGCTCCCAAAGGAAAGGGGCCAGCAGCCAAAGACCTAGGTGGCCTGAAAGCCCCCCAGGGGGCCCACAAGCAGCCCCTCTCAATTTGGGTCTGGGGGCTTTCGCTGGGCGGGGAACCTTGGAGGGACCTGCAAGGTTGCAGTTCGCGGGCCGAGAAGCACTCTCCGGCCAACATGCCAAACGTCCAGCAATAGCTCCCAAACGAAAGGGGCCAGCAGCCAAAGACCTAGCTGGCCTGAAAGCCCCCCAGGGGGCCCACAAGCAGCCCCTCTCAATTTGGGTCTGGGGGCTTTCGCTGGGCGGGGAACCTTGCAGGTACCTGCAAGGTTCCTAGCTGGCCTGAAAGCCCCCCAGGGGGCCCACAAGCAGCCCCTCTCAATTTGGGTCTGGGGGCTTTCGCTGGGCGGGGAACCTTGGAGGGACCTGCAAGGTTGCAGTTCGCGGCCCGAGAAGCACTCTCCGGCCAACATGCCAAACGTCCAGCAATAGCTCCCAAACGAAAGGGGCCAGCAGCCAAAGACCTAGCTGGCCTGAAAGCCCCCCAGGGGGCCCACAAGCAGCCCCTCTCAATTTGGGTCTGGGGGCTTTCGCTGGGCGGGGAACCTTGGAGGGACCTGCAAGGTTGCAGTTGGCGGCCCGAGAAGCACTCTCCGGCCAACATGCCAAACGTCCAGCAATAGCTCCCAAACGAAAGGGGCCAGCAGCCAAAGACCTAGCTGGCCTGAAAGCCCCCCAGGGGGCCCACAAGCAGCCCCTCTCAATTTGGGTCTGGGGGCTTTCGCTGGGCGGGGAACCTTGCAGGTACCTGCAAGGTTGCAGTTGGCGGCCCGAGAAGCACTCTCCGGCCAACATGCCAAACGTCCAGCAATAGCTCCCAAACGAAAGGGGCCAGCAGCCAAAGACCTAGCTGGCCTGAAAGCCCCCCAGGGGGCCCACAAGCAGCCCCTCTCAATTTGGGTCTGGGGGCTTTCGCTGGGCGGGGAACCTTGCAGGTACCTGCAAGGTTGCAGTTCGCGGCCCGAGAAGCACTCTCCGGCCAACATGCCAAACGTCCAGCAATAGCTCCCAAACGAAAGGGGCCAGCAGCCAAAGACCTAGGTGGCCTGAAAGCCCCCCAGGGGGCCCACAAGCAGCCCCTCTCAATTTGGGTCTGGGGGCTTTCGCTGGGCGGGGAACCTTGCAGGTACCTGCAAGGTTGCAGTTCGCGGCCCGAGAAGCACTCTCCGGCCAACATGCCAAACGTCCAGCAATAGCTCCCAAACGAAAGGGGCCAGCAGCCAAAGACCTAGCTGGCCTGAAAGCCCCCCAGGGGGCCCACAAGCAGCCCCTCTCAATTTGGGTCTGGGGGCTTTCGCTGGGCGGGGAACCTTGCAGGTACCTGCAAGGTTGCAGTTTGCGGCCCGAGAAGCACTCTCCGGCCAACATGCCAAACGTCCAGCAATAGCTCCCAAACGAAAGGGGCCAGCAGCCAAAGACCTAGCTGGCCTGAAAGCCCCCCAGGGGGCCCACAAGCAGCCCCTCTCCATTTGGGTCTGGGGGCTTTCGCTGAGCTGGGAACCTTGGAGGGACCTGCAAGGTTGCAGTTCGCGGCCCGAGAAGCACTCTCCGGCCAACATGCCAAACGTCCAGCAATAGCTCCCAAACGAAAGGGGCCAGCAGCCAAAGACCTAGCTGGCCTGAAAGCCCCCCAGGGGGCCCACAAGCAGCCCCTCTCAATTTGGGTCTGGGGGCTTTCGCTGGGCGGGGAACCTTGGAGGTACCTGCAAGGTTGCAGTTCGCGGCCCGAGAAGCACTCTCCGGCCAACATGCCAAACGTCCAGCAATAGCTCCCAAACGAAAGGGGCCAGCAGCCAAAGACCTAGCTGGCCTGAAAGCCCCCCAGGGGGCCCACAAGCAGCCCCTCTCAATTTGGGTCTGGGGGCTTTCGCTGGGCGGGGAACCTTGGAGGGACCTGCAAGGTTGCAGTTCGCGGCCCGAGAAGCACTCTCCGGCCAACATGCCAAACGTCCAGCAATAGCTCCCAAATGAAAGGGGCCAGCAGCCAAAGACCTAGCTGGCCTGAAAGCCCCCCAGGGGGCCCACAAGCAGCCCCTCTCAATTTGGGTCTGGGGGCTTTCGCTGGGCGGGGAACCTTGGAGGGACCTGCAAGGTTGCAGTTGGCGGCCCGAGAAGCACTCTCCGGCCAACATGCCAAACGTCCAGCAATAGCTCCCAAACGAAAGGGGCCAGCAGCCAAAGACCTAGCTGGCCTGAAAGCCCCCCAGGGGGCCCACAAGCAGCCCCTCTCAATTTGGGTCTGGGGGCTTTCGCTGAGCTGGGAAACTTGGAGGTACCTGCAAGGTTGCAGTTGGCGGCCCGAGAAGCACTCTCCGGCCAACATGCCAAACGTCCAGCAATAGCTCCCAAAGGAAAGGGGCCAGCAGCCAAAGACCTAGCTGGCCTGAAAGCCCCCCAGGGGGCCCACAAGCAGCCCCTCTCAATTTGGGTCTGGGGGCTTTCGCTGGGCGGGGAACCTTGGAGGGACCTGCAAGGTTGCAGTTCGCGGCCCGAGAAGCACTCTCCGGCCAACATGCCAAACGTCCAGCAATAGCTCCCAAACGAAAGGGGCCAGCAGCCAAAGACCTAGGTGGCCTGAAAGCCCCCCAGGGGGCCCACAAGCAGCCCCTCTCAATTTGGGTCTGGGGGCTTTCGCTGGGCGGGGAACCTTGGAGGGACCTGCAAGGTTGCAGTTCGCGGCCCGAGAAGCACTCTCCGGCCAACATGCCAAACGTCCAGCAATAGCTCCCAAACGAAAGGGGCCAGCAGCCAAAGACCTAGCTGGCCTGAAAGCCCCCCAGGGGGCCCACAAGCAGCCCCTCTCAATTTGGGTCTGGGGGCTTTCGCTGGGCGGGGAACCTTGGAGGTACCTGCAAGGTTCCTAGCTGGCCTGAAAGCCCCCCAGGGGGCCCACAAGCAGCCCCTCTCAATTTGGGTCTGGGGGCTTTCGCTGGGCGGGGAACCTTGGAGGGACCTGCAAGGTTGCAGTTCGCGGCCCGAGAAGCACTCTCCGGCCAACATGCCAAACGTCCAGCAATAGCTCCCAAACAAAAGGGGCCAGCAGCCAAAGACCTAGCTGGCCTGAAAGCCCCCCAGGGGGCCCACAAGCAGCCCCTCTCAATTTGGGTCTGGGGGCTTTCGCTGGGCGGGGAACCTTGGAGGGACCTGCAAGGTTGCAGTTGGCGGCCCGAGAAGCACTCTCCGGCCAACATGCCAAACGTCCAGCAATAGCTCCCAAACGAAAGGGGCCAGCAGCCAAAGACCTAGCTGGCCTGAAAGCCCCCCAGGGGGCCCACAAGCAGCCCCTCTCAATTTGGGTCTGGGGGCTTTCGCTGGGCGGGGAACCTTGCAGGTACCTGCAAGGTTGCAGTTCGCGGCCCGAGAAGCACTCTCCGGCCAACATGCCAAACGTCCAGCAATAGCTCCCAAACGAAAGGGGCCAGCAGCCAAAGACCTAGCTGGCCTGAAAGCCCCCCAGGGGGCCCACAAGCAGCCCCTCTCAATTTGGGTCTGGGGGCTTTCGCTGGGCGGGGAACCTTGCAGGTACCTGCAAGGTTGCAGTTCGCGGCCCGAGAAGCACTCTCCGGCCAACATGCCAAACGTCCAGCAATAGCTCCCAAACGAAAGGGGCCAGCAGCCAAAGACCTAGCTGGCCTGAAAGCCCCCCAGGGGGCCCACAAGCAGCCCCTCTCAATTTGGGTCTGGGGGCTTTCGCTGGGCGGGGAACCTTGCAGGTACCTGCAAGGTTGCAGTTCGCGGCCCGAGAAGCACTCTCCGGCCAACATGCCAAACGTCCAGCAATAGCTCCCAAACGAAAGGGGCCAGCAGCCAAAGACCTAGCTGGCCTGAAAGCCCCCCAGGGGGCCCACAAGCAGCCCCTCTCAATTTGGGTCTGGGGGCTTTCGCTGGGCGGGGAACCTTGCAGGTACCTGCAAGGTTGCAGTTTGCGGCCCGAGAAGCACTCTCCGGCCAACATGCCAAACGTCCAGCAATAGCTCCCAAACGAAAGGGGCCAGCAGCCAAAGACCTAGCTGGCCTGAAAGCCCCCCAGGGGGCCCACAAGCAGCCCCTCTCCATTTGGGTCTGGGGGCTTTCGCTGAGCTGGGAACCTTGGAGGGACCTGCAAGGTTGCAGTTCGCGGCCCGAGAAGCACTCTCCGGCCAACATGCCAAACGTCCAGCAATAGCTCCCAAACGAAAGGGGCCAGCAGCCAAAGACCTAGCTGGCCTGAAAGCCCCCCAGGGGGCCCACAAGCAGCCCCTCTCAATTTGGGTCTGGGGGCTTTCGCTGGGCGGGGAACCTTGCAGGTACCTGCAAGGTTGCAGTTCGCGGCCCGAGAAGCACTCTCCGGCCAACATGCCAAACGTCCAGCAATAGCTCCCAAACGAAAGGGGCCAGCAGCCAAAGACCTAGCTGGCCTGAAAGCCCCCCAGGGGGCCCACAAGCAGCCCCTCTCAATTTGGGTCTGGGGGCTTTCGCTGGGCGGGGAACCTTGGAGGGACCTGCAAGGTTGCAGTTCGCGGCCCGAGAAGCACTCTCCGGCCAACATGCCAAACGTCCAGCAATAGCTCCCAAATGAAAGGGGCCAGCAGCCAAAGACCTAGCTGGCCTGAAAGCCCCCCAGGGGGCCCACAAGCAGCCCCTCTCAATTTGGGTCTGGGGGCTTTCGCTGGGCGGGGAACCTTGCAGGGACCTGCAAGGTTGCAGTTGGCGGCCCGAGAAGCACTCTCCGGCCAACATGCCAAACGTCCAGCAATAGCTCCCAAACGAAAGGGGCCAGCAGCCAAAGACCTAGCTGGCCTGAAAGCCCCCCAGGGGGCCCACAAGCAGCCCCTCTCAATTTGGGTCTGGGGGCTTTCGCTGGGCGGGGAACCTTGGAGGGACCTGCAAGGTTGCAGTTCGCGGCCCAAGAAGCACTCTCCGGCCAACATGCCAAACGTCCAGCAATAGCTCCCAAACGAAAGGGGCCAGCAGCCAAAGACCTAGGTGGCCTGAAAGCCCCCCAGGGGGCCCACAAGCAGCCCCTCTCAATTTGGGTCTGGGGGCTTTCGCTGGGCGGGGAACCTTGGAGGGACCTGCAAGGTTGCAGTTCGCGGCCCGAGAAGCACTCTCCGGCCAACATGCCAAACGTCCAGCAATAGCTCCCAAACGAAAGGGGCCAGCAGCCAAAGACCTAGGTGGCCTGAAAGCCCCCCAGGGGGCCCACAAGCAGCCCCTCTCAATTTGGGTCTGGGGGCTTTCGCTGGGCGGGGAACCTTGGAGGGACCTGCAAGGTTGCAGTTCGCGGCCCGAGAAGCACTCTCCGGCCAACATGCCAAACGTCCAGCAATAGCTCCCAAACGAAAGGGGCCAGCAGCCAAAGACCTAGCTGGCCTGAAAGCCCCCCAGGGGGCCCACAAGCAGCCCCTCTCCATTTGGGTCTGGGGGCTTTCGCTGGGCGGGGAACCTTGGAGGGACCTGCAAGGTTGCAGTTCGCGGCCCGAGAAGCACTCTCCGGCCAACATGCCAAACGTCCAGCAATAGCTCCCAAACGAAAGGGGCCAGCAGCCAAAGACCTAGCTGGCCTGAAAGCCTCCCAGGGGGCCCACAAGCAGCCCCTCTCAATTTGGGTATGGGGGCTTTCGCTGGGCGGGGAACCTTGCAGGTACCTGCAAGGTTGCAGTTGGCGGCCCGAGAAGCACTCTCCGGCCAACATGCCAAACGTCCAGCAATAGCTCCCAAACGAAAGGGGCCAGCAGCCAAAGACCTAGGTGGCCTGAAAGCCCCCCAGGGGGCCCACAAGCAGCCCCTCTCCATTTAGGTCTGGGGGCTTTCGCTGGGCGGGGAACCTTGCAGGTACCTGCAAGGTTGCAGTTCGCGGCCGGAGAAGCACTCTCCGGCCAACATGCCAAACGTCCAGCAATAGCTCCCAAACGAAAGGGGCCAGCAGCCAAAGACCTAGCTGGCCTGAAAGCCCCCCAGGGGGCCCACAAGCAGCCCCTCTCAATTTGGGTCTGGGGGCTTTCGCTGAGCTGGGAACCTTGGAGGTACCTGCAAGGTTGCAGTTCGCGGCCCGAGAAGCACTCTCCGGCCAACATGCCAAACGTCCAGCAATAGCTCCCAAACGAAAGGGGCCAGCAGCCAAAGACCTAGGTGGCCTGAAAGCCCCCCAGGGGGCCCACAAGCAGCCCCTCTCAATTTGGTTCTGGGGGCTTTCGCTGGGCGGGGAACCTTGGAGGGACCTGCAAGGTTGCAGTTCGCGGCCCGAGAAGCACTCTCCGGCCAACATGCCAAACGTCCAGCAATAGCTCCCAAACGAAAGGGGCCAGCAGCCAAAGACCTAGCTGGCCTGAAAGCCCCCCAGGGGGCCCACAAGCAGCCCCTCTCAATTTGGGTCTGGGGGCTTTCGCTGAGCTGGGAAACTTGGAGGTACCTGCAAGGTTGCAGTTCGCGGCCCGAGAAGCACTCTCCGGCCAACATGCCAAACGTCCAGCAATAGCTCCCAAACAAAAGGGGCCAGCAGCCAAAGACCTAGCTGGCCTGAAAGCCCCCCAGGGGGCCCACAAGCAGCCCCTCTCAATTTGGGTCTGGGGGCTTTCGCTGGGCGGGGAACCTTGGAGGGACCTGCAAGGTTGCAGTTCGCGGCCCGAGAAGCACTCTCCGGCCAACATGCCAAACGTCCAGCAATAGCTCCCAAACAAAAGGGGCCAGCAGCCAAAGACCTAGCTGGCCTGAAAGCCCCCCAGGGGGCCCACAAGCAGCCCCTCTCAATTTGGGTCTGGGGGCTTTCGCTGGGCGGGGAACCTTGGAGGGACCTGCAAGGTTGCAGTTCGCGGCCCGAGAAGCACTCTCCGGCCAACATGCCAAACGTCCAGCAATAGCTCCCAAACGAAAGGGGCCAGCAGCCAAAGACCTAGGTGGCCTGAAAGCCCCCCAGGGGGCCCACAAGCAGCCCCTCTCAATTTGGGTCTGGGGGCTTTCGCTGGGCGGGGAACCTTGGAGGGACCTGCAAGGTTGCAGTTCGCGGCCCGAGAAGCACTCTCCGGCCAACATGCCAAACGTCCAGCAATAGCTCCCAAACGAAAGGGGCCAGCAGCCAAAGACCTAGGTGGCCTGAAAGCCCCCCAGGGGGCCCACAAGCAGCCCCTCTCAATTTGGGTCTGGGGGCTTTCGCTGGGCAGGGAACCTTGGAGGTACCTGCAAGGTTGCAGTTCGCGGCCCGAGAAGCACTCTCCGGCCAACATGCCAAACGTCCAGCAATAGCTCCCAAACGAAAGGGGCCAGCAGCCAAAGACCTAGCTGGCCTGAAAGCCTCCCAGGGGGCCCACAAGCAACCCCTCTCAATTTGGGTCTGAGGGCTTTCGCTGGGCAGGGAACCTTGGAGGTACCTGCAAGGTTGCAGTTCGCGGCCCGAGAAGCACTCTCCGGCCAACATGCCAAACGTCCAGCAATAGCTCCCAAACGAAAGGGGCCAGCAGCCAAAGACCTAGCTGGCCTGAAAGCCCCCCAGGGGGCCCACAAGCAGCCCCTCTCAATTTGGGTCTGGGGGCTTTCGCTGGGTGGGGAACCTTGGAGGGACCTGCAAGGTTGCAGTTCGCGGCCTGAGAAGCACTCTCCGGCCAACATGCCAAACGTCCAGCAATAGCTCCCAAACGAAAGGGGCCAGCAGCCAAAAACCTAGCTGTCCTGAAAGCCCCCCAGGGGGCCCACAAGCAGCCCCTCTCAATTTGGGTCTGAGGGCTTTCGCTGGGCGGGGAACCTTGGAGGGACCTGCAAGGTTGCAGTTGGCGGCCCGAGAAGCACTCTCCGGCCAACATGCCAAACGTCCAGCAATAGCTCCCAAAGGAAAGGGGCCAGCAGCCAAAGACCTAGCTGGCCTGAAAGCCCCCCAGGGGGCCCACAAGCAGCCCCTCTCAATTTGGGTCTGGGGGCTTTCGCTGGGCGGGGAACCTTGGAGGGACCTGCAAGGTTGCAGTTCGCGGCCCGAGAAGCACTCTCCGGCCAACATGCCAAACGTCCAGCAATAGCTCCCAAATGAAAGGGGCCAGCAGCCAAAGACCTAGGTGGCCTGAAAGCCCCCCAGGGGGCCCACAAGCAGCCCCTCTCAATTTGGGTCTGGGGGCTTTCGCTGGGCGGGGAACCTTGCAGGTACCTGCAAGGTTGCAGTTCGCGGCCGGAGAAGCACTCTCCGGCCAACATGCCAAACGTCCAGCAATAGCTCCCAAACGAAAGGGGCCAGCAGCCAAAGACCTAGCTGGCCTGAAAGCCCCCCAGGGGGCCCACAAGCAGCCCCTCTCAATTTGGGTCTGGGGGCTTTCGCTGGGCGGGGAACCTTGCAGGTACCTGCAAGGTTGCAGTTTGCGGCCCGAGAAGCACTCTCCGGCCAACATGCCAAACGTCCAGCAATAGCTCCCAAACGAAAGGGGCCAGCAGCCAAAGACCTAGCTGGCCTGAAAGCCCCCCAGGGGGCCCACAAGCAGCCCCTCTCAATTTGGGTCTGGGGGCTTTCGCTGGGCGGGGAACCTTGGAGGGACCTGCAAGGTTGCAGTTCGCGGCCCGAGAAGCACTCTCCGGCCAACATGCCAAACGTCCAGCAATAGCTCCCAAACGAAAGGGGCCAGCAGCCAAAGACCTAGGTGGCCTGAAAGCCCCCCAGGGGGCCCACAAGCAGCCCCTCTCAATTTGGGTCTGGGGGCTTTCGCTGGGCGGGGAACCTTGCAGGTACCTGCAAGGTTGCAGTTCGCGGCCGGAGAAGCACTCTCCGGCCAACATGCCAAACGTCCAGCAATAGCTCCCAAACGAAAGGGGCCAGCAGCCAAAGACCTAGGTGGCCTGAAAGCCCCCCAGGGGGCCCACAAGCAGCCCCTCTCAATTTGGGTCTGGGGGCTTTCGCTGAGCTGGGAAACTTGGAGGTACCTGCAAGGTTGCAGTTCGCGGCCCGAGAAGCACTCTCCGGCCAACATGCCAAACGTCCAGCAATAGCTCCCAAACGAAAGGGGCCAGCAGCCAAAGACCTAGGTGGCCTGAAAGCCCCCCAGGGGGCCCACAAGCAGCCCCTCTCAAGTTGGGTCTGGGGGCTTTCGCTGGGCGGGGAACCTTGGAGGGACCTGCAAGGTTGCAGTTCGCGGCCCGAGAAGCACTCTCCGGCCAACATGCCAAACGTCCAGCAATAGCTCCCAAAGGAAAGGGGCCAGCAGCCAAAGACCTAGCTGGCCTGAAAGCCCCCCAGGGGGCCCACAAGCAGCCCCTCTCAATTTGGGTCTGGGGGCTTTCGCTGAGCTGGGAAACTTGGAGGTACCTGCAAGGTTGCAGTTCGCGGCCCGAGAAGCACTCTCCGGCCAACATGCCAAACGTCCAGCAATAGCTCCCAAACAAAAGGGGCCAGCAGCCAAAGACCTAGGTGGCCTGAAAGCCCCCCAGGGGGCCCACAAGCAGCCCCTCTCAATTTGGGTCTGGGGGCTTTCGCTGGGCGGGGAACCTTGGAGGGACCTGCAAGGTTGCAGTTGGCGGCCCGAGAAGCACTCTCCGGCCAACATGCCAAACGTCCAGCAATAGCTCCCAAACGAAAGGGGCCAGCAGCCAAAGACCTAGGTGGCCTGAAAGCCCCCCAGGGGGCCCACAAGCAGCCCCTCTCAATTTGGGTCTGGGGGCTTTCGCTGGGCGGGGAACCTTGGAGGGACCTGCAAGGTTGCAGTTCGCGGGCCGAGAAGCACTCTCCGGCCAACATGCCAAACGTCCAGCAATAGCTCCCAAACGAAAGGGGCCAGCAGCCAAAGACCTAGCTGGCCTGAAAGCCCCCCAGGGGGCCCACAAGCAGCCCCTCTCAATTTGGGTCTGGGGGCTTTCGCTGGGCGGGGAACCTTGCAGGTACCTGCAAGGTTCCTAGCTGGCCTGAAAGCCCCCCAGGGGGCCCACAAGCAGCCCCTCTCAATTTGGGTCTGGGGGCTTTCGCTGGGCGGGGAACCTTGGAGGGACCTGCAAGGTTGCAGTTCGCGGCCCGAGAAGCACTCTCCGGCCAACATGCCAAACGTCCAGCAATAGCTCCCAAACGAAAGGGGCCAGCAGCCAAAGACCTAGCTGGCCTGAAAGCCCCCCAGGGGGCCCACAAGCAGCCCCTCTCAATTTGGGTCTGGGGGCTTTCGCTGGGCGGGGAACCTTGCAGGTACCTGCAAGGTTCCTAGCTGGCCTGAAAGCCCCCCAGGGGGCCCACAAGCAGCCCCTCTCAATTTGGGTCTGGGGGCTTTCGCTGGGCGGGGAACCTTGGAGGGACCTGCAAGGTTGCAGTTCGCGGCCCGAGAAGCACTCTCCGGCCAACATGCCAAACGTCCAGCAATATCTCCCAAACGAAAGGGGCCAGCAGCCAAAGACCTAGCTGGCCTGAAAGCCCCCCAGGGGGCCCACAAGCAGCCCCTCTCAATTTGGGTCTGGGGGCTTTCGCTGGGCGGGGAACCTTGGAGGGACCTGCAAGGTTGCAGTTGGCGGCCCGAGAAGCACTCTCCGGCCAACATGCCAAACGTCCAGCAATAGCTCCCAAACGAAAGGGGCCAGCAGCCAAAGACCTAGCTGGCCTGAAAGCCCCCCAGGGGGCCCACAAGCAGCCCCTCTCAATTTGGGTCTGGGGGCTTTCGCTGGGCGGGGAACCTTGCAGGTACCTGCAAGGTTGCAGTTCGCGGCCCGAGAAGCACTCTCCGGCCAACATGCCAAACGTCCAGCAATAGCTCCCAAACGAAAGGGGCCAGCAGCCAAAGACCTAGCTGGCCTGAAAGCCCCCCAGGGGGCCCACAAGCAGCCCCTCTCAATTTGGGTCTGGGGGCTTTCGCTGGGCGGGGAACCTTGCAGGTACCTGCAAGGTTGCAGTTCGCGGCCCGAGAAGCACTCTCCGGCCAACATGCCAAACGTCCAGCAATAGCTCCCAAACGAAAGGGGCCAGCAGCCAAAGACCTAGCTGGCCTGAAAGCCCCCCAGGGGGCCCACAAGCAGCCCCTCTCAATTTGGGTCTGGGGGCTTTCGATGGGCGGGGAACCTTGCAGGTACCTGCAAGGTTGCAGTTCGCGGCCCGAGAAGCACTCTCCGGCCAACATGCCAAACGTCCAGCAATAGCTCCCAAACGAAAGGGGCCAGCAGCCAAAGACCTAGCTGGCCTGAAAGCCCCCCAGGGGGCCCACAAGCAGCCCCTCTCAATTTGGGTCTGGGGGCTTTCGCTGGGCGGGGAACCTTGCAGGTACCTGCAAGGTTGCAGTTTGCGGCCCGAGAAGCACTCTCCGGCCAACATGCCAAACGTCCAGCAATAGCTCCCAAACGAAAGGGGCCAGCAGCCAAAGACCTAGCTGGCCTGAAAGCCCCCCAGGGGGCCCACAAGCAGCCCCTCTCCATTTGGGTCTGGGGGCTTTCGCTGAGCTGGGAACCTTGGAGGGACCTGCAAGGTTGCAGTTCGCGGCCCGAGAAGCACTCTCCGGCCAACATGCCAAACGTCCAGCAATAGCTCCCAAACGAAAGGGGCCAGCAGCCAAAGACCTAGCTGGCCTGAAAGCCCCCCAGGGGGCCCACAAGCAGCCCCTCTCAATTTGGGTCTGGGGGCTTTCGCTGGGCGGGGAACCTTGGAGGTACCTGCAAGGTTGCAGTTCGCGGCCCGAGAAGCACTCTCCGGCCAACATGCCAAACGTCCAGCAATAGCTCCCAAACGAAAGGGGCCAGCAGCCAAAGACCTAGCTGGCCTGAAAGCCCCCCAGGGGGCCCACAAGCAGCCCCTCTCAATTTGGGTCAGGGGGCTTTCGCTGGGCGGGGAACCTTGGAGGGACCTGCAAGGTTGCAGTTCGCGGCCCGAGAAGCACTCTCCGGCCAACATGCCAAACGTCCAGCAATAGCTCCCAAATGAAAGGGGCCAGCAGCCAAAGACCTAGCTGGCCTGAAAGCCCCCCAGGGGGCCCACAAGCAGCCCCTCTCAATTTGGGTCTGGGGGCTTTCGCTGGGCGGGGAACCTTGGAGGGACCTGCAAGGTTGCAGTTGGCGGCCCGAGAAGCACTCTCCGGCCAACATGCCAAACGTCCAGCAATAGCTCCCAAACGAAAGGGGCCAGCAGCCAAAGACCTAGGTGGCCTGAAAGCCCCCCAGGGGGCCCACAAGCAGCCCCTCTCAATTTGGGTCTGGGGGCTTTCGCTGAGCTGGGAAACTTGGAGGTACCTGCAAGGTTGCAGTTGGCGGCCCGAGAAGCACTCTCCGGCCAACATGCCAAACGTCCAGCAATAGCTCCCAAACGAAAGGGGCCAGCAGCCAAAGACCTAGCTGGCCTGAAAGCCCCCCAGGGGGCCCACAAGCAGCCCCTCTCCATTTGGGTCTGGGGGCTTTCGCTGGGCGGGGAACCTTGGAGGGACCTGCAAGGTTGCAGTTGGCGGCCCGAGAAGCACTCTCCGGCCAACATGCCAAACGTCCAGCAATAGCTCCCAAAGGAAAGGGGCCAGCAGCCAAAGACCTAGCTGGCCTGAAAGCCCCCCAGGGGGCCCACAAGCAGCCCCTCTCAATTTGGGTCTGGGGGCTTTCGCTGGGCGGGGAACCTTGGAGGGACCTGCAAGGTTGCAGTTCGCGGCCCGAGAAGCACTCTCCGGCCAACATGCCAAACGTCCAGCAATAGCTCCCAAACGAAAGGGGCCAGCAGCCAAAGACCTAGCTGGCCTGAAAGCCCCCCAGGGGGCCCACAAGCAGCCCCTCTCAATTTGGGTCTGGGGGCTTTCGCTGGGCGGGGAACCTTGGAGGGACCTGCAAGGTTGCAGTTCGCGGCCCGAGAAGCACTCTCCGGCCAACATGCCAAACGTCCAGCAATAGCTCCCAAAGGAAAGGGGCCAGCAGCCAAAGACCTAGGTGGCCTGAAAGCCCCCCAGGGGGCCCACAAGCAGCCCCTCTCAATTTGGGTCTGGGGGCTTTCGCTGGGCGGGGAACCTTGGAGGGACCTGCAAGGTTGCAGTTCGCGGCCCGAGAAGCACTCTCCGGCCAACATGCCAAACGTCCAGCAATAGCTCCCAAACGAAAGGGGCCAGCAGCCAAAGACCTAGCTGGCCTGAAAGCCCCCCAGGGGGCCCACAAGCAGCCCCTCTCAATTTGGGTCTGGGGGCTTTCGCTGGGCGGGGAACCTTGGAGGTACCTGCAAGGTTCCTAGCTGGCCTGAAAGCCCCCCAGGGGGCCCACAAGCAGCCCCTCTCAATTTGGGTCTGGGGGCTTTCGCTGGGCGGGGAACCTTGGAGGGACCTGCAAGGTTGCAGTTCGCGGCCCGAGAAGCACTCTCCGGCCAACATGCCAAACGTCCAGCAATAGCTCCCAAACGAAAGGGGCCAGCAGCCAAAGACCTAGGTGGCCTGAAAGCCCCCCAGGGGGCCCACAAGCAGCCCCTCTCAATTTGGGTCTGGGGGCTTTCGCTGGGCGGGGAACCTTGGAGGGACCTGCAAGGTTGCAGTTGGCGGCCCGAGAAGCACTCTCCGGCCTACATGCCAAACGTCCAGCAATAGCTCCCAAACGAAAGGGGCCAGCAGCCAAAGACCTAGCTGGCCTGAAAGCCCCCCAGGGGGCCCACAAGCAGCCCCTCTCAATTTGGGTCTGGGGGCTTTCGCTGGGCGGGGAACCTTGCAGGTACCTGCAAGGTTGCAGTTCGCGGCCCGAGAAGCACTCTCCGGCCAACATGCCAAACGTCCAGCAATAGCTCCCAAACGAAAGGGGCCAGCAGCCAAAGACCTAGCTGGCCTGAAAGCCCCCCAGGGGGCCCACAAGCAGCCCCTCTCAATTTGGGTCTGGGGGCTTTCGCTGGGCGGGGAACCTTGCAGGTACCTGCAAGGTTGCAGTTCGCGGCCCGAGAAGCACTCTCCGGCCAACATGCCAAACGTCCAGCAATAGCTCCCAAACGAAAGGGGCCAGCAGCCAAAGACCTAGCTGGCCTGAAAGCCCCCCAGGGGGCCCACAAGCAGCCCCTCTCAATTTGGGTCTGGGGGCTTTCGCTGGGCGGGGAACCTTGCAGGTACCTGCAAGGTTGCAGTTCGCGGCCCGAGAAGCACTCTCCGGCCAACATGCCAAACGTCCAGCAATAGCTCCCAAACGAAAGGGGCCAGCAGCCAAAGACCTAGCTGGCCTGAAAGCCCCCCAGGGGGCCCACAAGCAGCCCCTCTCAATTTGGGTCTGGGGGCTTTCGCTGGGCGGGGAACCTTGCAGGTACCTGCAAGGTTGCAGTTTGCGGCCCGAGAAGCACTCTCCGGCCAACATGCCAAACGTCCAGCAATAGCTCCCAAACGAAAGGGGCCAGCAGCCAAAGACCTAGCTGGCCTGAAAGCCCCCCAGGGGGCCCACAAGCAGCCCCTCTCCATTTGGGTCTGGGGGCTTTCGCTGAGCTTGGAACCTTGGAGGGACCTGCAAGGTTGCAGTTCGCGGCCCGAGAAGCACTCTCCGGCCAACATGCCAAACGTCCAGCAATAGCTCCCAAACGAAAGGGGCCAGCAGCCAAAGACCTAGCTGGCCTGAAAGCCCCCCAGGGGGCCCACAAGCAGCCCCTCTCAATTTGGGTCTGGGGGCTTTCGCTGGGCGGGGAACCTTGCAGGTACCTGCAAGGTTGCAGTTCGCGGCCCGAGAAGCACTCTCCGGCCAACATGCCAAACGTCCAGCAATAGCTCCCAAACGAAAGGGGCCAGCAGCCAAAGACCTAGCTGGCCTGAAAGCCCCCCAGGGGGCCCACAAGCAGCCCCTCTCAATTTGGGTCTGGGGGCTTTCGCTGGGCGGGGAACCTTGGAGGGACCTGCAAGGTTGCAGTTCGCGGCCCGAGAAGCACTCTCCGGCCAACATGCCAAACGTCCAGCAATAGCTCCCAAACGAAAGGGGCCAGCAGCCAAAGACCTAGCTGGCCTGAAAGCCCCCCAGGGGGCCCACAAGCAGCCCCTCTCAATTTGGGTCTGGGGGCTTTCGCTGGGCGGGGAACCTTGGAGGGACCTGCAAGGTTGCAGTTCGCGGCCCAAGAAGCACTCTCCGGCCAACATGCCAAACGTCCAGCAATAGCTCCCAAACGAAAGGGGCCAGCAGCCAAAGACCTAGGTGGCCTGAAAGCCCCCCAGGGGGCCCACAAGCAGCCCCTCTCAATTTGGGTCTGGGGGCTTTCGCTGGGCGGGGAACCTTGGAGGGACCTGCAAGGTTGCAGTTCGCGGCCCGAGAAGCACTCTCCGGCCAACATGCCAAACGTCCAGCAATAGCTCCCAAACGAAAGGGGCCAGCAGCCAAAGACCTAGCTGGCCTGAAAGCCCCCCAGGGGGCCCACAAGCAGCCCCTCTCAATTTGGGTCTGGGGGCTTTCGCTGGGCGGGGAACCTTGGAGGGACCTGCAAGGTTGCAGTTCGCGGCCCGAGAAGCACTCTCCGGCCAACATGCCAAACGTCCAGCAATAGCTCCCAAACGAAAGGGGCCAGCAGCCAAAGACCTAGCTGGCCTGAAAGCCTCCCAGGGGGCCCACAAGCAGCCCCTCTCAATTTGGGTCTGGGGGCTTTCGCTGGGCGGGGAACCTTGGAGGGACCTGCAAGGTTGCAGTTGGCGGCCCGAGAAGCACTCTCCGGCCAACATGCCAAACGTCCAGCAATAGCTCCCAAACGAAAGGGGCCAGCAGCCAAAGACCTAGCTGGCCTGAAAGCCCCCCAGGGGGCCCACAAGCAGCCCCTCTCCATTTAGGTCTGGGGGCTTTCGCTGGGCGGGGAACCTTGCAGGTACCTGCAAGGTTGCAGTTCGCGGCCGGAGAAGCACTCTCCGGCCAACATGCCAAACGTCCAGCAATAGCTCCCAAACGAAAGGGGCCAGCAGCCAAAGACCTAGGTGGCCTGAAAGCCCCCCAGGGGGCCCACAAGCAGCCCCTCTCAATTTGGGTCTGGGGGCTTTCGCTGAGCTGGGAACCTTGGAGGTACCTGCAAGGTTGCAGTTCGCGGCCCGAGAAGCACTCTCCGGCCAACATGCCAAACGTCCAGCAATAGCTCCCAAACGAAAGGGGCCAGCAGCCAAAGACCTAGCTGGCCTGAAAGCCCCCCAGGGGGCCCACAAGCAGCCCCTCTCAATTTGGGTCTGGGGGCTTTCGCTGGGCGGGGAACCTTGGAGGGACCTGCAAGGTTGCAGTTCGCGGCCCGAGAAGCACTCTCCGGCCAACATGCCAAACGTCCAGCAATAGCTCCCAAACGAAAGGGGCCAGCAGCCAAAGACCTAGCTGGCCTGAAAGCCCCCCAGGGGGCCCACAAGCAGCCCCTCTCAATTTGGGTCTGGGGGCTTTCGCTGAGCTGGGAAACTTGGAGGTACCTGCAAGGTTGCAGTTCGCGGCCCGAGAAGCACTCTCCGGCCAACATGCCAAACGTCCAGCAATAGCTCCCAAACAAAAGGGGCCAGCAGCCAAAGACCTAGCTGGCCTGAAAGCCCCCCAGGGGGCCCACAAGCAGCCCCTCTCAATTTGGGTCTGGGGGCTTTCGCTGGGCGGGGAACCTTGGAGGTACCTGCAAGGTTGCAGTTCGCGGCCCGAGAAGCACTCTCCGGCCAACATGCCAAACGTCCAGCAATAGCTCCCAAAGGAAAGGGGCCAGCAGCCAAAGACCTAGCTGGCCTGAAAGCCCCCCAGGGGGCCCACAAGCAGCCCCTCTCAATTTGGGTCTGGGGGCTTTCGCTGGGCGGGGAACCTTGGAGGGACCTGCAAGGTTGCAGTTGGCGGCCCGAGAAGCACTCTCCGGCCAACATGCCAAACGTCCAGCAATAGCTCCCAAACGAAAGGGGCCAGCAGCCAAAGACCTAGGTGGCCTGAAAGCCCCCCAGGGGGCCCACAAGCAGCCCCTCTCAATTTGGGTCTGGGGGCTTTCGCTGGGCGGGGAACCTTGGAGGGACCTGCAAGGTTGCAGTTCGCGGCCCGAGAAGCACTCTCCGGCCAACATGCCAAACGTCCAGCAATAGCTCCCAAACGAAAGGGGCCAGCAGCCAAAGACCTAGGTGGCCTGAAAGCCCCCCAGGGGGCCCACAAGCAGCCCCTCTCAATTTGGGTCTGGGGGCTTTCGCTGGGCAGGGAACCTTGGAGGTACCTGCAAGGTTGCAGTTCGCGGCCCGAGAAGCACTCTCCGGCCAACATGCCAAACGTCCAGCAATAGCTCCCAAACGAAAGGGGCCAGCAGCCAAAGACCTAGCTGGCCTGAAAGCCTCCCAGGGGGCCCACAAGCAACCCCTCTCAATTTGGGTCTGAGGGCTTTCGCTGGGCGGGGAACCTTGGAGGTACCTGCAAGGTTCCACTTCGCGGCCCGAGAAGCACTCTCCGGCCAACATGCCAAACGTCCAGCAATAGCTCCCAAAGGAAAGGGGCCAGCAGCCAAAGACCTAGCTGGCCTGAAAGCCCCCCAGGGGGCCCACAAGCAGCCCCTCTCCATTTGGGTCTGGGGGCTTTCGCTGGGTGGGGAACCTTGGAGGGACCTGCAAGGTTGCAGTTCGCGGCCCGAGAAGCACTCTCCGGCCAACATGCCAAACGTCCAGCAATAGCTCCCAAACGAAAGGGGCCAGCAGCCAAAAACCTAGCTGGCCTGAAAGCCCCCCAGGGGGCCCACAAGCAGCCCCTCTCAATTTGGGTCTGAGGGCTTTCGCTGGGCGGGGAACCTTGGAGGGACCTGCAAGGTTGCAGTTGGCGGCCCGAGAAGCACTCTCCGGCCAACATGCCAAACGTCCAGCAATAGCTCCCAAACGAAAGGGGCCAGCAGCCAAAGACCTAGCTGGCCTGAAAGCCCCCCAGGGGGCCCACAAGCAGCCCCTCTCAATTTGGGTCTGGGGGCTTTCGCTGGGCGGGGAACCTTGGAGGGACCTGCAAGGTTGCAGTTCGCGGCCCGAGAAGCACTCTCCGGCCAACATGCCAAACGTCCAGCAATAGCTCCCAAACGAAAGGGGCCAGCAGCCAAAGACCTAGCTGGCCTGAAAGCCCCCCAGGGGGCCCACAAGCAGCCCCTCTCAATTTGGGTCTGGGGGCTTTCGCTGGGCGGGGAACCTTGGAGGGACCTGCAAGGTTGCAGTTCGCGGCCCGAGAAGCACTCTCCGGCCAACATGCCAAACGTCCAGCAATAGCTCCCAAACGAAAGGGGCCAGCAGCCAAAGACCTAGCTGGCCTGAAAGCCTCCCAGGGGGCCCACAAGCAGCCCCTCTCAATTTGGGTCTGGGGGCTTTCGCTGGGCGGGGAACCTTGGAGGGACCTGCAAGGTTGCAGTTCGCGGCCCGAGAAGCACTCTCCGGCCAACATGCCAAACGTCCAGCAATAGCTCCCAAACGAAAGGGGCCAGCAGCCAAAGACCTAGCTGGCCTGAAAGCCTCCGAGGGGGCCCACAAGCAGCCCCTCTCAATTTGGGTCTGGGGGCTTTCGCTGGGCGGGGAACCTTGGAGGTACCTGCAAGGTTGCAGTTCGCGGCCCGAGAAGCACTCTCCGGCCAACTTGCCAAACGTCCAGCAATAGCTCCCAAATGAAAGGGGCCAGCAGCCAAAGACCTAGGTGGCCTGAAAGCCCCCCAGGGGGCCCACAAGCAGCCCCTCTCAATTTGGGTCTGGGGGCTTTCGCTGGGCGGGGAACCTTGCAGGTACCTGCAAGGTTGCAGTTCGCGGCCGGAGAAGCACTCTCCGGCCAACATGCCAAACGTCCAGCAATAGCTCCCAAACGAAAGGGGCCAGCAGCCAAAGACCTAGGTGGCCTGAAAGTCCCCCAGGGGGCCCACAAGCAGCCCCTCTCAATTTGGGTCTGGGGGCTTTCGCTGGGCGGGGAACCTTGCAGGTACCTGCAAGGTTGCAGTTCGCGGCCCGAGAAGCACTCTCCGGCCAACATGCCAAACGTCCAGCAATAGCTCCCAAACGAAAGGGGCCAGCAGCCAAAGACCTAGCTGGCCTGAAAGCCCCCCAGGGGGCCCACAAGCAGCCCCTCTCAATTTGGGTCTGGGGGCTTTCGCTGGGCGGGGAACCTTGGAGGGACCTGCAAGGTTGCAGTTGGCGGCCCGAGAAGCACTCTCCGGCCAACATGCCAAACGTCCAGCAATAGCTCCCAAAGGAAAGGGGCCAGCAGCCAAAGACCTAGGTGGCCTGAAAGCCCCCCAGGGGGCCCACAAGCAGCCCCTCTCAATTTGGGTCTGGGGGCTTTCGCTGGGCGGGGAACCTTGCAGGTACCTGCAAGGTTGCAGTTTGCGGCCCGAGAAGCACTCTCCGGCCAACATGCCAAACGTCCAGCAATAGCTCCCAAACGAAAGGGGCCAGCAGCCAAAGACCTAGGTGGCCTGAAAGCCCCCCAGGGGGCCCACAAGCAGCCCCTCTCAATTTGGGTCTGGGGGCTTTCGCTGAGCTGGGAAACTTGGAGGTACCTGCAAGGTTGCAGTTCGCGGCCCGAGAAGCACTCTCCGGCCAACATGCCAAACGTCCAGCAATAGCTCCCAAACGAAAGGGGCCAGCAGCCAAAGACCTAGCTGGCCTGAAAGCCCCCCAGGGGGCCCACAAGCAGCCCCTCTCAATTTGGGTCTGGGGGCTTTCGCTGGGCGGGGAACCTTGGAGGGACCTGCAAGGTTGCAGTTCGCGGCCCGAGAAGCACTCTCCGGCCAACATGCCAAACGTCCAGCAATAGCTCCCAAACGAAAGGGGCCAGCAGCCAAAGACCTAGCTGGCCTGAAAGCCCCCCAGGGGGCCCACAAGCAGCCCCTCTCAATTTGGGTCTGGGGGCTTTCGCTGAGCTGGGAAACTTGGAGGTACCTGCAAGGTTGCAGTTCGCGGCCCGAGAAGCACTCTCCGGCCAACATGCCAAACGTCCAGCAATAGCTCCCAAACAAAAGGGGCCAGCAGCCAAAGACCTAGCTGGCCTGAAAGCCCCCCAGGGGGCCCACAAGCAGCCCCTCTCAATTTGGGTCTGGGGGCTTTCGCTGGGCGGGGAACCTTGGAGGGACCTGCAAGGTTGCAGTTCGCGGCCCGAGAAGCACTCTCCGGCCAACATGCCAAACGTCCAGCAATAGCTCCCAAACGAAAGGGGCCAGCAGCCAAAGACCTAGCTGGCCTGAAAGCCCCCCAGGGGGCCCACAAGCAGCCCCTCTCAATTTGGGTCTGGGGGCTTTCGCTGGGCGGGGAACCTTGGAGGGACCTGCAAGGTTGCAGTTCGCGGCCCGAGAAGCACTCTCCGGCCAACATGCCAAACGTCCAGCAATAGCTCCCAAACGAAAGGGGCCAGCAGCCAAAGACCTAGCTGGCCTGAAAGCCCCCCAGGGGGCCCACAAGCAGCCCCTCTCAATTTGGGTCTGGGGGCTTTCGCTGGGCGGGGAACCTTGGAGGGACCTGCAAGGTTGCAGTTGGCGGCCCGAGAAGCACTCTCCGGCCAACATGCCAAACGTCCAGCAATAGCTCCCAAAGGAAAGGGGCCAGCAGCCAAAGACCTAGGTGGCCTGAAAGCCCCCCAGGGGGCCCACAAGCAGCCCCTCTCAATTTGGGTCTGGGGGCTTTCGCTGGGCGGGGAACCTTGGAGGGACCTGCAAGGTTGCAGTTCGCGGGCCGAGAAGCACTCTCCGGCCAACATGCCAAACGTCCAGCAATAGCTCCCAAACGAAAGGGGCCAGCAGCCAAAGACCTAGCTGGCCTGAAAGCCCCCCAGGGGGCCCACAAGCAGCCCCTCTCAATTTGGGTCTGGGGGCTTTCGCTGGGCGGGGAACCTTGCAGGTACATGCAAGGTTCCTAGCTGGCCTGAAAGCCCCCCAGGGGGCCCACAAGCAGCCCCTCTCAATTTGGGTCTGGGGGCTTTCGCTGGGCGGGGAACCTTGGAGGGACCTGCAAGGTTGCAGTTCGCGGCCCGAGAAGCACTCTCCGGCCAACATGCCAAACGTCCAGCAATAGCTCCCAAACGAAAGGGGCCAGCAGCCAAAGACCTAGCTGGCCTGAAAGCCCCCCAGGGGGCCCACAAGCAGCCCCTCTCAATTTGGGTCTGGGGGCTTTCGCTGGGCGGGGAACCTTGGAGGGACCTGCAAGGTTGCAGTTGGCGGCCCGAGAAGCACTCTCCGGCCAACATGCCAAACGTCCAGCAATAGCTCCCAAACGAAAGGGGCCAGCAGCCAAAGACCTAGCTGGCCTGAAAGCCCCCCAGGGGGCCCACAAGCAGCCCCTCTCAATTTGGGTCTGGGGGCTTTCGCTGGGCGGGGAACCTTGCAGGTACCTGCAAGGTTGCAGTTCGCGGCCCGAGAAGCACTCTCCGGCCAACATGCCAAACGTCCAGCAATAGCTCCCAAACGAAAGGGGCCAGCAGCCAAAGACCTAGCTGGCCTGAAAGCCCCCCAGGGGGCCCACAAGCAGCCCCTCTCAATTTGGGTCTGGGGGCATTCGCTGGGCGGGGAACCTTGCAGGTACCTGCAAGGTTGCAGTTCGCGGCCCGAGAAGCACTCTCCGGCCAACATGCCAAACGTCCAGCAATAGCTCCCAAACGAAAGGGGCCAGCAGCCAAAGACCTAGCTGGCCTGAAAGCCCCCCAGGGGGCCCACAAGCAGCCCCTCTCAATTTGGGTCTGGGGGCTTTCGCTGGGCGGGGAACCTTGCAGGTACCTGCAAGGTTGCAGTTCGCGGCCCGAGAAGCACTCTCCGGCCAACATGCCAAACGTCCAGCAATAGCTCCCAAACGAAAGGGGCCAGCAGCCAAAGACCTAGCTGGCCTGAAAGCCCCCCAGGGGGCCCACAAGCAGCCCCTCTCAATTTGGGTCTGGGGGCTTTCGCTGGGCGGGGAACCTTGCAGGTACCTGCAAGGTTGCAGTTTGCGGCCCGAGAAGCACTCTCCGGCCAACATGCCAAACGTCCAGCAATAGCTCCCAAACGAAAGGGGCCAGCAGCCAAAGACCTAGCTGGCCTGAAAGCCCCCCAGGGGGCCCACAAGCAGCCCCTCTCCATTTGGGTCTGGGGGCTTTCGCTGAGCTGGGAACCTTGGAGGGACCTGCAAGGTTGCAGTTCGCGGCCCGAGAAGCACTCTCCGGCCAACATGCCAAACGTCCAGCAATAGCTCCCAAACGAAAGGGGCCAGCAGCCAAAGACCTAGCTGGCCTGAAAGCCCCCCAGGGGGCCCACAAGCAGCCCCTCTCAATTTGGGTCTGGGGGCTTTCGCTGGGCGGGGAACCTTGGAGGTACCTGCAAGGTTGCAGTTCGCGGCCCGAGAAGCACTCTCCGGTCAACATGCCAAACGTCCAGCAATAGCTCCCAAACGAAAGGGGCCAGCAGCCAAAGACCTAGCTGGCCTGAAAGCCCCCCAGGGGGCCCACAAGCAGCCCCTCTCAATTTGGGTCTGGGGGCTTTCGCTGGGCGGGGAACCTTGGAGGGACCTGCAAGGTTGCAGTTCGCGGCCCGAGAAGCACTCTCCGGCCAACATGCCAAACGTCCAGCAATAGCTCCCAAATGAAAGGGGCCAGCAGCCAAAGACCTAGCTGGCCTGAAAGCCCCCCAGGGGGCCCACAAGCAGCCCCTCTCAATTTGGGTCTGGGGGCTTTCGCTGGGCGGGGAACCTTGGAGGGACCTGCAAGGTTGCAGTTGGCGGCCCGAGAAGCACTCTCCGGCCAACATGCCAAACGTCCAGCAATAGCTCCCAAACGAAAGGGGCCAGCAGCCAAAGACCTAGCTGGCCTGAAAGCCCCCCAGGGGGCCCACAAGCAGCCCCTCTCAATTTGGGTCTGGGGGCTTTCGCTGAGCTGGGAAACTTGGAGGTACCTGCAAGGTTGCAGTTGGCGGCCCGAGAAGCACTCTCCGGCCAACATGCCAAACGTCCAGCAATAGCTCCCAAACGAAAGGGGCCAGCAGCCAAAGACCTAGCTGGCCTGAAAGCCCCCCAGGGGGCCCACAAGCAGCCCCTCTCAATTTGGGTCTGGGGGCTTTCGCTGGGCGGGGAACCTTGGAGGGACCTGCAAGGTTGCAGTTCGCGGCCCGAGAAGCACTCTCCGGCCAACATGCCAAACGTCCAGCAATAGCTCCCAAACGAAAGGGGCCAGCAGCCAAAGACCTAGGTGGCCTGAAAGCCCCCCAGGGGGCCCACAAGCAGCCCCTCTCAATTTGGGTCTGGGGGCTTTCGCTGGGCGGGGAACCTTGGAGGGACCTGCAAGGTTGCAGTTCGCGGCCCGAGAAGCACTCTCCGGCCAACATGCCAAACGTCCAGCAATAGCTCCCAAAGGAAAGGGGCCAGCAGCCAAAGACCTAGGTGGCCTGAAAGCCCCCCAGGGGGCCCACAAGCAGCCCCTCTCAATTTGGGTCTGGGGGCTTTCGCTGGGCGGGGAACCTTGGAGGGACCTGCAAGGTTGCAGTTCGCGGCCCGAGAAGCACTCTCCGGCCAACATGCCAAACGTCCAGCAATAGCTCCCAAAGGAAAGGGGCCAGCAGCCAAAGACCTAGCTGGCCTGAAAGCCCCCCAGGGGGCCCACAAGCAGCCCCTCTCAATTTGGGTCTGGGGGCTTTCGCTGGGCGGGGAACCTTGGAGGGACCTGCAAGGTTGCAGTTCGCGGCCCGAGAAGCACTCTCCGGCCAACATGCCAAACGTCCAGCAATAGCTCCCAAACGAAAGGGGCCAGCAGCCAAAGACCTAGCTGGCCTGAAAGCCCCCCAGGGGGCCCACAAGCAGCCCCTCTCAATTTGGGTCTGGGGGCTTTCGCTGGGCGGGGAACCTTGGAGGGACCTGCAAGGTTGCAGTTCGCGGCCCGAGAAGCACTCTCCGGCCAACATGCCAAACGTCCAGCAATAGCTCCCAAACGAAAGGGGCCAGCAGCCAAAGACCTAGGTGGCCTGAAAGCCCCCCAGGGGGCCCACAAGCAGCCCCTCTCAATTTGGGTCTGGGGGCTTTCGCTGGGCGGGGAACCTTGGAGGGACCTGCAAGGTTGCAGTTCGCGGCCCGAGAAGCACTCTCCGGCCAACATGCCAAACGTCCAGCAATAGCTCCCAAACGAAAGGGGCCAGCAGCCAAAGACCTAGCTGGCCTGAAAGCCCCCCAGGGGGCCCACAAGCAGCCCCTCTCAATTTGGGTCTGGGGGCTTTCGCTGGGCGGGGAACCTTGGAGGGACCTGCAAGGTTGCAGTTGGCGGACCGAGAAGCACTCTCCGGCCAACATGCCAAACGTCCAGCAATAGCTCCCAAACGAAAGGGGCCAGCAGCCAAAGACCTAGCTGGCCTGAAAGACCCCCAGGGGGCCCACAAGCAGCCCCTCTCAATTTGGGTCTGGGGGCTTTCGCTGGGCGGGGAACCTTGGAGGGACCTGCAAGGTTGCAGTTCGCGGCCCGAGAAGCACTCTCCGGCCAACATGCCAAACGTCCAGCAATAGCTCCCAAACGAAAGGGGCCAGCAGCCAAAGACCTAGCTGGCCTGAAAGCCCCCCAGGGGGCCCACAAGCAGCCCCTCTCAATTTGGGTCTGGGGGCTTTCGCTGGGCGGGGAACCTTGGAGGGACCTGCAAGGTTGCAGTTCGCGGCCCGAGAAGCACTCTCCGGCCAACATGCCAAACGTCCAGCAATAGCTCCCAAACGAAAGGGGCCAGCAGCCAAAGACCTAGCTGGCCTGAAAGCCCCCCAGGGGGCCCACAAACAGCCCCTCTCAATTTGGGTCTGGGGGCTTTCGCTGGGCGGGGAACCTTGGAGGGACCTGCAAGGTTGCAGTTGGCGGCCCGAGAAGCACTCTCCGGCCAACATGCCAAACGTCCAGCAATAGCTCCCAAAGGAAAGGGGCCAGCAGCCAAAGACCTAGGTGGCCTGAAAGCCCCCCAGGGGGCCCACAAGCAGCCCCTCTCAATTTGGGTCTGGGGGCTTTCGCTGGGCGGGGAACCTTGGAGGTACCTGCAAGGTTGCAGTTCGCGGCCCGAGAAGCACTCTCCGGCCAACATGCCAAACGTCCAGCAATAGCTCCCAAACGAAAGGGGCCAGCAGCCAAAGACCTAGCTGGCCTGAAAGCCCCCCAGGGGGCCCACAAGCAGCCCCTCTCAATTTGGGTCTGGGGGCTTTCGCTGGGCGGGGAACCTTGCAGGTACCTGCAAGGTTGCAGTTCGCGGCCCGAGAAGCACTCTCCGGCCAACATGCCAAACGTCCAGCAATAGCTCCCAAACGAAAGGGGCCAGCAGCCAAAGACCTAGCTGGCCTGAAAGCCCCCCAGGGGGCCCACAAGCAGCCCCTCTCAATTTGGGTCTGGGGGCTTTCGCTGGGCGGGGAACCTTGGAGGGACCTGCAAGGTTGCAGTTCGTGGCCCGAGAAGCACTCTCCGGCCAACATGCCAAACGTCCAGCAATAGCTCCCAAAGGAAAGGGGCCAGCAGCCAAAGACCTAGCTGGCCTGAAAGCCCCCCAGGGGGCCCACAAGCAGCCCCTCTCAATTTGGGTCTGGGGGCTTTCGCTGGGCGGGGAACCTTGGAGGGACCTGCAAGGTTGCAGTTGGCGGCCCGAGAAGCACTCTCCGGCCAACATGTCAAACGTCCAGCAATAGCTCCCAAACGAAAGGGGCCAGCAGCCAAAGACCTAGCTGGCCTGAAACCCCCCCAGGGGGCCCACAAGCAGCCCCTCTCAATTTGGGTCTGGGGGCTTTCGCTGGGCGGGGAACCTTGGAGGTACCTGCAAGGTTGCAGTTCGCGGCCCGAGAAGCACTCTCCGGCCAACATGCCAAACGTCCAGCAATAGCTCCCAAACGAAAGGGGCCAGCAGCCAAAGACCTAGCTGGCCTGAAAGCCCCCCAGGGGGCCCACAAGCAGCCCCTCTCAATTTGGGTCTGGGGGCTTTCGCTGGGCGGGGAACCTTGCAGGGACCTGCAAGGTTGCAGTTCGCGGCCCGAGAAGCACTCTCCGGCCAACATGCCAAACGTCCAGCAATAGCTCCCAAACGAAAGGGGCCAGCAGCCAAAGACCTAGCTGGCCTGAAAGCCCCCCAGGGGGCCCACAAGCAGCCCCTCTCAATTTGGGTCTGGGGGCTTTCGCTGGGCGGGGAACCTTGCAGGGACCTGCAAGGTTGCAGTTCGCGGCCCGAGAAGCACTCTCCGGCCAACATGCCAAACGTCCAGCAATAGCTCCCAAACGAAAGGGGCCAGCAGCCAAAGACCTAGCTGGCCTGAAAGCCCCCCAGGGGGCCCACAAGCAGCCCCTCTCAATTTGGGTCTGGGGGCTTTCGCTGAGCTGGGAAACTTGGAGGTACCTGCAAGGTTGAAGTTCGCGGCCCGAGAAGCACTCTCCGGCCAACATGCCAAACGTCCAGCAATAGCTCCCAAACGAAAGGGGCCAGCAGCCAAAGACCTAGCTGGCCTGAAAGCCCCCCAGGGGGCCCACAAGCAGCCCCTCTCAATTTGGGTCTGGGGGCTTTCGCTGGGCGGGGAACCTTGGAGGGACCTGCAAGGTTGCAGTTGGCGGCCCGAGAAGCACTCTCCGGCCAACATGCCAAACGTCCAGCAATAGCTCCCAAACGAAAGGGGCCAGCAGCCAAAGACCTAGCTGGCCTGAAAGCCCCCCAGGGGGCCCACAAGCAGCCCCTCTCAATTTGGGTCTGGGGGCTTTCGCTGGGCGGGGAACCTTGGAGGGACCTGCAAGGTTGCAGTTCGCGGCCCGAGAAGCACTCTCCGGCCAACATGCCAAACGTCCAGCAATAGCTCCCAAACGAAAGGGGCCAGCAGCCAAAGACCTAGCTGGCCTGAAAGCCCCCCAGGGGGCCCACAAGCAGCCCCTCTCAATTTGGGTCTGGGGGCTTTCGCTGGGCGGGGAACCTTGGAGGGACCTGCAAGGTTGCAGTTCGCGGCCCGAGAAGCACTCTCCGGCCAACATGCCAAACGTCCAGCAATAGCTCCCAAACGAAAGGGGCCAGCAGCCAAAGACCTAGCTGGCCTGAAAGCCCCCCAGGGGGCCCACAAGCAGCCCCTCTCAATTTGGGTCTGGGGGCTTTCGCTGGGCGGGGAACCTTGGAGGGACCTGCAAGGTTGCAGTTCGCGGCCCGAGAAGCACTCTCCGGCCAACATGCCAAACGTCCAGCAATAGCTCCCAAACGAAAGGGGCCAGCAGCCAAAGACCTAGCTGGCCTGAAAGCCCCCCAGGGGGCCCACAAGCAGCCCCTCTCAATTTGGGTCTGGGGGCTTTCGCTGGGCGGGGAACCTTGCAGGGACCTGCAAGGTTGCAGTTCGCGGCCCGAGAAGCACTCTCCGGCCAACATGCCAAACGTCCAGCAATAGCTCCCAAACGAAAGGGGCCAGCAGCCAAAGACCTAGCTGGCCTGAAAGCCCCCCAGGGGGCCCACAAGCAGCCCCTCTCAATTTGGGTCTGGGGGCTTTCGCTGAGCTGGGAAACTTGGAGGTACCTGCAAGGTTGAAGTTCGCGGCCCGAGAAGCACTCTCCGGCCAACATGCCAAACGTCCAGCAATAGCTCCCAAACGAAAGGGGCCAGCAGCCAAAGACCTAGCTGGCCTGAAAGCCCCCCAGGGGGCCCACAAGCAGCCCCTCTCAATTTGGGTCTGGGGGCTTTCGCTGGGCGGGGAACCTTGGAGGGACCTGCAAGGTTGCAGTTGGCGGCCCGAGAAGCACTCTCCGGCCAACATGCCAAACGTCCAGCAATAGCTCCCAAACGAAAGGGGCCAGCAGCCAAAGACCTAGCTGGCCTGAAAGCCCCCCAGGGGGCCCACAAGCAGCCCCTCTCAATTTGGGTCTGGGGGCTTTCGCTGGGCGGGGAACCTTGGAGGTACCTGCAAGGTTGCAGTTCGCGGCCCGAGAAGCACTCTCCGGCCAACATGCCAAACGTCCAGCAATAGCTCCCAAACGAAAGGGGCCAGCAGCCAAAGACCTAGCTGGCCTGAAAGCCCCCCAGGGGGCCCACAAGCAGCCCCTCTCAATTTGGGTCTGGGGGCTTTCGCTGGGCGGGGAACCTTGGAGGTACCTGCAAGGTTGCAGTTCGCGGCCCGAGAAGCACTCTCCGGCCAACATGCCAAACGTCCAGCAATAGCTCCCAAACGAAAGGGGCCAGCAGCCAAAGACCTAGCTGGCCTGAAAGCCCCCCAGGGGGCCCACAAGCAGCCCCTCTCAATTTGGGTCTGGGGGCTTTCGCTGGGCGGGGAACCTTGCAGGGACCTGCAAGGTTGCAGTTCGCGGCCCGAGAAGCACTCTCCGGCCAACATGCCAAACGTCCAGCAATAGCTCCCAAACGAAAGGGGCCAGCAGCCAAAGACCTAGGTGGCCTGAAAGCCCCCCAGGGGGCCCACAAGCAGCCCCTCTCAATTTGGGTCTGGGGGCTTTCGCTGAGCTGGGAAACTTGGAGGTACCTGCAAGGTGGAAGTTCGCGGCCCGAGAAGCACTCTCCGGCCAACATGCCAAACGTCCAGCAATAGCTCCCAAACGAAAGGGGCCAGCAGCCAAAGACCTAGCTGGCCTGAAAGCCCCCCAGGGGGCCCACAAGCAGCCCCTCTCAATTTGGGTCTGGGGGCTTTCGCTGGGCGGGGAACCTTGGAGGTACCTGCAAGGTTGCAGTTGGCGGCCCGAGAAGCACTCTCCGGCCAACATGCCAAACGTCCAGCAATAGCTCCCAAACGAAAGGGGCCAGCAGCCAAAGACCTAGCTGGCCTGAAAGCCCCCCAGGGGGCCCACAAGCAGCCCCTCTCAATTTGGGTCTGGGGGCTTTCGCTGGGCGGGGAACCTTGGAGGGACCTGCAAGGTTGCAGTTCGCGGCCCGAGAAGCACTCTCCGGCCAACATGCCAAACGTCCAGCAATAGCTCCCAAACGAAAGGGGCCAGCAGCCAAAGACCTAGCTGGCCTGAAAGCCCCCCAGGGGGCCCACAAGCAGCCCCTCTCAATTTGGGTCTGGGGGCTTTCGCTGGGCGGGGAACCTTGCAGGTACCTGCAAGGTTGCAGTTCGCGGCCCGAGAAGCACTCTCCGGCCAACATGCCAAACGTCCAGCAATAGCTCCCAAACGAAAGGGGCCAGCAGCCAAAGACCTAGCTGGCCTGAAAGCCCCCCAGGGGGCCCACAAGCAGCCCCTCTCAATTTGGGTCTGGGGGCTTTCGCTGGGCGGGGAACCTTGGAGGGACCTGCAAGGTTGCAGTTCGCGGCCCGAGAAGCACTCTCCGGCCAACATGCCAAACGTCCAGCAATAGCTCCCAAACGAAAGGGGCCAGCAGCCAAAGACCTAGCTGGCCTGAAAGCCCCCCAGGGGGCCCACAAGCAGCCCCTCTCAATTTGGGTCTGGGGGCTTTCGCTGGGCGGGGAACCTTGCAGGTACCTGCAAGGTTGCAGTTCACGGCCCGAGAAGCACTCTCCGGCCAACATGCCAAACGTCCAGCAATAGCTCCCAAACGAAATGGGCCAGCAGCCAAAGACCTAGCTGGCCTGAAAGCCCCCCAGGGGGCCCACAAGCAGCCCCTCTCAATTTGGGTCTGGGGGCTTTCGCTGGGCGGGGAACCTTGGAGGTACCTGCAAGGTTGCAGTTCGCGGCCCGAGAAGCACTCTCTGGCCAACATGCCAAACGTCCAGCAATAGCTCCCAAACGAAAGGGGCCAGCAGCCAAAGACCTAGCTGGCCTGAAAGCCCCCCAGGGGGCCCACAAGCAGCCCCTCTCAATTTGGGTCTGGGGGCTTTCGCTGGGCGGGGAACCTTGCAGTTACCTGCAAGGTTGCAGTTCGCGGCCCGAAAAGCACTCTACGGCCAACATGCCAAACGTCCAGCAATAGCTCCCAAAGGAAAGGGGCCAGCAGCCAATGACCTAGCTGGCCTGAAAGCCCCCCAGGGGGCCCACAAGCAGCCCCTCTCAATTTGGGTCTGGGGGCTTTCGCTGGGCGGGGAACCTTGGAGGGACCTGCAAGGTTGCAGTTGGCGGCCCGAGAAGCACTCTCCGGCCAACATGCCAAACGTCCAGCAATAGCTCCCAAACGAAAGGGGCCAGCAGCCAAAGACCTAGCTGGCCTGAAAGCCCCCCAGGGGGCCCACAAGCAGCCCCTCTCAATTTGGGTCTGGGGGCTTTCGCTGGGCGGGGAACCTTGCAGGTACCTGCAAGGTTGCAGTTCGCGGCCCGAAAAGCACTCTCCGGCCAACATGCCAAACGTCCAGCAATAGCTCCCAAACGAAAGGGGCCAGCAGCCAAAGACCTAGCTGGCCTGAAAGCCCCCCAGGGGGCCCACAAGCAGCCCCTCTCAATTTGGGTCTGGGGGCTTTCGCTGGGCGGGGAACCTTGGAGGGACCTGCAAGGTTGCAGTTGGCGACCCGAGAAGCACTCTCCGGCCAACATGCCAAACGTCCAGCAATAGCTCCCAAACGAAAGGGGCCAGCAGCCAAAGACCTAGCTGGCCTGAAAGCCCCCCAGGGGGCCCACAAGCAGCCCCTCTCAATTTGGGTCTGGGGGCTTTCGCTGGGCGGGGAACCTTGGAGGGACCTGCAAGGTTGCAGTTCGCGGCCCGAGAAGCACTCTCCGGCCAACATGCCAAACGTCCAGCAATAGCTCCCAAAGGAAAGGGGCCAGCAGCCAAAGACCTAGCTGGCCTGAAAGCCCCCCAGGGGGCCCACAAGCAGCCCCTCTCAATTTGGGTCTGGGGGCTCTCGCTGGGCGGGGAACCTTGGAGGGACCTGCAAGGTTGCAGTTCGCGGCCCGAGAAGCACTCTCCGGCCAACATGCCAAACGTCCAGCAATAGCTCCCAAACGAAAGGGGCCAGCAGCCAAAGACCTAGCTGGCCTGAAAGCCCCCCAGGGGGCCCACAAGCAGCCCCTCTCAATTTGGGTCTGGGGGCTTTCGCTGGGCGGGGAACCTTGCAGGTACCTGCAAGGTTGCAGTTCGCGGCCCGAGAAGCACTCTCCGGCCAACATGCCAAACGTCCAGCAATAGCTCCCAAACGAAAGGGGCCAGCAGCCAAAGACCTAGCTGGCCTGAAAGCCCCCCAGGGGGCCCACAAGCAGCCCCTCTCAATTTGGGTCTGGGGGCTTTCGCTGGGCGGGGAACCTTGGAGGGACCTGCAAGGTTGCAGTTCGCGGCCCGAGAAGCACTCTCCGGCCAACATGCCAAACGTCCAGCAATAGCTCCCAAACGAAAGGGGCCAGCAGCCAAAGACCTAGCTGGCCTGAAAGCCCCCCAGGGGGCCCACAAGCAGCCCCTCTCAATTTGGGTCTGGGGGCTTTCGCTGGGCGGGGAACCTTGCAGGTACCTGCAAGGTTGCAGTTCACGGCCCGAGAAGCACTCTCCGGCCAACATGCCAAACGTCCAGCAATAGCTCCCAAACGAAATGGGCCAGCAGCCAAAGACCTAGCTGGCCTGAAAGCCCCCCAGGGGGCCCACAAGCAGCCCCTCTCAATTTGGGTCTGGGGGCTTTCGCTGGGCGGGGAACCTTGCAGGTACCTGCAAGGTTGCAGTTCGCGGCCCGAGAAGCACTCTCCGGCCAACATGCCAAACGTCCAGCAATAGCTCCCAAACGAAAGGGGCCAGCAGCCAAAGACCTAGCTGGCCTGAAAGCCCCCCAGGGGGCCCACAAGCAGCCCCTCTCAATTTGGGTCTGGGGGCTTTCGCTGGGCGGGGAACCTTGGAGGTACCTGCAAGGTTGCAGTTCGCGGCCCGAGAAGCACTCTCCGGCCAACATGCCAAACGTCCAGCAATAGCTCCCAAACGAAAGGGGCCAGCAGCCAAAGACCTAGCTGGCCTGAAAGCCCCCCAGGGGGCCCACAAGCAGCCCCTCTCAATTTGGGTCTGGGGGCTTTCGCTGGGCGGGCAACCTTGCAGGTACCTGCAAGGTTGCAGTTGGCGGCCCGAGAAGCACTCTCCGGCCAACATGCCAAACGTCCAGCAATAGCTCCCAAACGAAAGGGGCCAGCAGCCAAAGACCTAGCTGGCCTGAAAGCCCCCCAGGGGGCCCACAAGCAGCCCCTCTCAATTTGGGTCTGGGGGCTTTCGCTGGGCGGGGAACCTTGCAGGTACCTGCAAGGTTGCAGTTCGCGGCCCGAGAAGCACTCTCCGGCCAACATGCCAAACGTCCAGCAATAGCTCCCAAACGAAAGGGGCCAGCAGCCAAAGACCTAGCTGGCCTGAAAGCCCCCCAGGGGGCCCACAAGCAGCCCCTCTCAATTTGGGTCTGGGGGCTTTCGCTGGGCGGGGAACCTTGGAGGGACCTGCAAGGTTGCAGTTCGCGGCCCGAGAAGCACTCTCCGGCCAACATGCCAAACGTCCAGCAATAGCTCCCAAACGAAAGGGGCCAGCAGCCAAAGACCTAGCTGGCCTGAAAGCCCCCCAGGGGGCCCACAAGCAGCCCCTCTCAATTTGGGTCTGGGGGCTTTCGCTGGGCGGGGAACCTTGGAGGTACCTGCAAGGTTGCAGTTCGCGGCCCGAGAAGCACTCTCCGGCCAACATGCCAAACGTCCAGCAATAGCTCCCAAAGGAAAGGGGCCAGCAGCCAAAGACCTAGCTGGCCTGAAAGCCCCCCAGGGGGCCCACAAGCAGCCCCTCTCAATTTGGGTCTGGGGGCTTTCGCTGGGCGGGGAACCTTGGAGGGACCTGCAAGGTTGCAGTTCGCGGCCCGAGAAGCACTCTCCGGCCAACATGCCAAACGTCCAGCAATAGCTCCCAAACGAAAGGGGCCAGCAGCCAAAGACCTAGGTGGCCTGAAAGCCCCCCAGGGGGCCCACAAGCAGCCCCTCTCAATTTGGGTCTGGGGGCTTTCACTGGGCGGGGAACCTTGCAGGTACCTGCAAGGTTGCAGTTGGCGGCCCGAGAAGCACTCTCCGGCCAACATGCCAAACGTCCAGCAATAGCTCCCAAACGAAAGGGGCCAGCAGCCAAAGACCTAGCTGGCCTGAAAGCCCCCCAGGGGGCCCACAAGCAGCCCCTCTCAATTTGGGTCTGGGGGCTTTCGCTGGGCGGGGAACCTTGCAGGTACCTGCAAGGTTGCAGTTGGCGGCCCGAGAAGCACTCTCCGGCCAACATGCCAAACGTCCAGCAATAGCTCCCAAAGGAAAGGGGCCAGCAGCCAAAGACCTAGCTGGCCTGAAAGCCCCCCAGGGGGCCCACAAGCAGCCCCTCTCAATTTGGGTCTGGGGGCTTTCGCTGGGCGGGGAACCTTGGAGGGACCTGCAAGGTTGCAGTTCGCGGCCCGAGAAGCACTCTCCGGCCAACATGCCAAACGTCCAGCAATAGCTCCCAAACGAAAGGGGCCAGCAGCCAAAGACCTAGCTGGCCTGAAAGCCCCCCAGGGGGCCCACAAGCAGCCCCTCTCAATTTGGGTCTGGGGGCTTTCGCTGGGCGGGGAACCTTGCAGGTACCTGCAAGGTTGCAGTTCACGGCCCGAGAAGCACTCTCCGGCCAACATGCCAAACGTCCAGCAATAGCTCCCAAACGAAAGGGGCCAGCAGCCAAAGACCTAGCTGGCCTGAAAGCCCCCCAGGGGGCCCACAAGCAGCCCCTCTCAATTTGGGTCTGGGGGCTTTCGCTGAGCTGGGAAACTTGGAGGTACCTGCAAGGTTGCAGTTGGCGGCCCGAGAAGCACTCTCCGGCCAACATGCCAAACGTCCAGCAATAGCTCCCAAACGAAAGGGGCCAGCAGCCAAAGACCTAGCTGGCCTGAAAGCCCCCCAGGGGGCCCACAAGCAGCCCCTCTCAATTTGGGTCTGGGGGCTTTCGCTGGGCGGGGAACCTTGGAGGGACCTGCAAGGTTGCAGTTCGCGGCCCGAGAAGCACTCTCCGGCCAACATGCCAAACGTCCAGCAATAGCTCCCAAACGAAAGGGGCCAGCAGCCAAAGACCTAGCTGGCCTGAAAGCCCCCCAGGGGGCCCACAAGCAGCCCCTCTCAATTTGGGTCTGGGGGCTTTCGCTGGGCGGGGAACCTTGGAGGGACCTGCAAGGTTGCAGTTCGCGGCCCGAGAAGCACTCTCCGGCCAACATGCCAAACGTCCAGCAATAGCTCCCAAACGAAAGGGGCCAGCAGCCAAAGACCTAGCTGGCCTGAAAGCCCCCCAGGGGGCCCACAAGCAGCCCCTCTCAATTTGGGTCTGGGGGCTTTCGCTGGGCGGGGAACCTTGGAGGGACCTGCAAGGTTGCAGTTGGCGGCCCGAGAAGCACTCTCCGGCCAACATGCCAAACGTCCAGCAATAGCTCCCAAAGGAAAGGGGCCAGCAGCCAAAGACCTAGGTGGCCTGAAAGCCCCCCAGGGGGCCCACAAGCAGCCCCTCTCAATTTGGGTCTGGGGGCTTTCGCTGGGCGGGGAACCTTGGAGGGACCTGCAAGGTTGCAGTTCGCGGGCCGAGAAGCACTCTCCGGCCAACATGCCAAACGTCCAGCAATAGCTCCCAAACGAAAGGGGCCAGCAGCCAAAGACCTAGCTGGCCTGAAAGCCCCCCAGGGGGCCCACAAGCAGCCCCTCTCAATTTGGGTCTGGGGGCTTTCGCTGGGCGGGGAACCTTGCAGGTACCTGCAAGGTTCCTAGCTGGCCTGAAAGCCCCCCAGGGGGCCCACAAGCAGCCCCTCTCAATTTGGGTCTGGGGGCTTTCGCTGGGCGGGGAACCTTGGAGGGACCTGCAAGGTTGCAGTTCGCGGCCCGAGAAGCACTCTCCGGCCAACATGCCAAACGTCCAGCAATAGCTCCCAAACGAAAGGGGCCAGCAGCCAAAGACCTAGCTGGCCTGAAAGCCCCCCAGGGGGCCCACAAGCAGCCCCTCTCAATTTGGGTCTGGGGGCTTTCGCTGGGCGGGGAACCTTGGAGGGACCTGCAAGGTTGCAGTTGGCGGCCCGAGAAGCACTCTCCGGCCAACATGCCAAACGTCCAGCAATAGCTCCCAAACGAAAGGGGCCAGCAGCCAAAGACCTAGCTGGCCTGAAAGCCCCCCAGGGGGCCCACAAGCAGCCCCTCTCAATTTGGGTCTGGGGGCTTTCGCTGGGCGGGGAACCTTGCAGGTACCTGCAAGGTTGCAGTTGGCGGCCCGAGAAGCACTCTCCGGCCAACATGCCAAACGTCCAGCAATAGCTCCCAAACGAAAGGGGCCAGCAGCCAAAGACCTAGCTGGCCTGAAAGCCCCCCAGGGGGCCCACAAGCAGCCCCTCTCAATTTGGGTCTGGGGGCTTTCGCTGGGCGGGGAACCTTGCAGGTACCTGCAAGGTTGCAGTTCGCGGCCCGAGAAGCACTCTCCGGCCAACATGCCAAACGTCCAGCAATAGCTCCCAAACGAAAGGGGCCAGCAGCCAAAGACCTAGGTGGCCTGAAAGCCCCCCAGGGGGCCCACAAGCAGCCCCTCTCAATTTGGGTCTGGGGGCTTTCGCTGGGCGGGGAACCTTGCAGGTACCTGCAAGGTTGCAGTTCGCGGCCCGAGAAGCACTCTCCGGCCAACATGCCAAACGTCCAGCAATAGCTCCCAAACGAAAGGGGCCAGCAGCCAAAGACCTAGCTGGCCTGAAAGCCCCCCAGGGGGCCCACAAGCAGCCCCTCTCAATTTGGGTCTGGGGGCTTTCGCTGGGCGGGGAACCTTGCAGGTACCTGCAAGGTTGCAGTTTGCGGCCCGAGAAGCACTCTCCGGCCAACATGCCAAACGTCCAGCAATAGCTCCCAAACGAAAGGGGCCAGCAGCCAAAGACCTAGCTGGCCTGAAAGCCCCCCAGGGGGCCCACAAGCAGCCCCTCTCCATTTGGGTCTGGGGGCTTTCGCTGAGCTGGGAACCTTGGAGGGACCTGCAAGGTTGCAGTTCGCGGCCCGAGAAGCACTCTCCGGCCAACATGCCAAACGTCCAGCAATAGCTCCCAAACGAAAGGGGCCAGCAGCCAAAGACCTAGCTGGCCTGAAAGCCCCCCAGGGGGCCCACAAGCAGCCCCTCTCAATTTGGGTCTGGGGGCTTTCGCTGGGCGGGGAACCTTGGAGGTACCTGCAAGGTTGCAGTTCGCGGCCCGAGAAGCACTCTCCGGCCAACATGCCAAACGTCCAGCAATAGCTCCCAAACGAAAGGGGCCAGCAGCCAAAGACCTAGCTGGCCTGAAAGCCCCCCAGGGGGCCCACAAGCAGCCCCTCTCAATTTGGGTCTGGGGGCTTTCGCTGGGCGGGGAACCTTGGAGGGACCTGCAAGGTTGCAGTTCGCGGCCCGAGAAGCACTCTCCGGCCAACATGCCAAACGTCCAGCAATAGCTCCCAAATGAAAGGGGCCAGCAGCCAAAGACCTAGCTGGCCTGAAAGCCCCCCAGGGGGCCCACAAGCAGCCCCTCTCAATTTGGGTCTGGGGGCTTTCGCTGGGCGGGGAACCTTGGAGGGACCTGCAAGGTTGCAGTTGGCGGCCCGAGAAGCACTCTCCGGCCAACATGCCAAACGTCCAGCAATAGCTCCCAAACGAAAGGGGCCAGCAGCCAAAGACCTAGCTGGCCTGAAAGCCCCCCAGGGGGCCCACAAGCAGCCCCTCTCAATTTGGGTCTGGGGGCTTTCGCTGAGCTGGGAAACTTGGAGGTACCTGCAAGGTTGCAGTTGGCGGCCCGAGAAGCACTCTCCGGCCAACATGCCAAACGTCCAGCAATAGCTCCCAAAGGAAAGGGGCCAGCAGCCAAAGACCTAGCTGGCCTGAAAGCCCCCCAGGGGGCCCACAAGCAGCCCCTCTCAATTTGGGTCTGGGGGCTTTCGCTGGGCGGGGAACCTTGGAGGGACCTGCAAGGTTGCAGTTCGCGGCCCGAGAAGCACTCTCCGGCCAACATGCCAAACGTCCAGCAATAGCTCCCAAACGAAAGGGGCCAGCAGCCAAAGACCTAGGTGGCCTGAAAGCCCCCCAGGGGGCCCACAAGCAGCCCCTCTCAATTTGGGTCTGGGGGCTTTCGCTGGGCGGGGAACCTTGGAGGGACCTGCAAGGTTGCAGTTCGCGGCCCGAGAAGCACTCTCCGGCCAACATGCCAAACGTCCAGCAATAGCTCCCAAACGAAAGGGGCCAGCAGCCAAAGACCTAGCTGGCCTGAAAGCCCCCCAGGGGGCCCACAAGCAGCCCCTCTCAATTTGGGTCTGGGGGCTTTCGCTGGGCGGGGAACCTTGGAGGTACCTGCAAGGTTCCTAGCTGGCCTGAAAGCCCCCCAGGGGGCCCACAAGCAGCCCCTCTCAATTTGGGTCTGGGGGCTTTCGCTGGGCGGGGAACCTTGGAGGGACCTGCAAGGTTGCAGTTCGCGGCCCGAGAAGCACTCTCCGGCCAACATGCCAAACGTCCAGCAATAGCTCCCAAACAAAAGGGGCCAGCAGCCAAAGACCTAGCTGGCCTGAAAGCCCCCCAGGGGGCCCACAAGCAGCCCCTCTCAATTTGGGTCTGGGGGCTTTCGCTGGGCGGGGAACCTTGGAGGGACCTGCAAGGTTGCAGTTGGCGGCCCGAGAAGCACTCTCCGGCCAACATGCCAAACGTCCAGCAATAGCTCCCAAACGAAAGGGGCCAGCAGCCAAAGACCTAGCTGGCCTGAAAGCCCCCCAGGGGGCCCACAAGCAGCCCCTCTCAATTTGGGTCTGGGGGCTTTCGCTGGGCGGGGAACCTTGCAGGTACCTGCAAGGTTGCAGTTCGCGGCCCGAGAAGCACTCTCCGGCCAACATGCCAAACGTCCAGCAATAGCTCCCAAACGAAAGGGGCCAGCAGCCAAAGACCTAGCTGGCCTGAAAGCCCCCCAGGGGGCCCACAAGCAGCCCCTCTCAATTTGGGTCTGGGGGCTTTCGCTGGGCGGGGAACCTTGCAGGTACCTGCAAGGTTGCAGTTCGCGGCCCGAGAAGCACTCTCCGGCCAACATGCCAAACGTCCAGCAATAGCTCCCAAACGAAAGGGGCCAGCAGCCAAAGACCTAGCTGGCCTGAAAGCCCCCCAGGGGGCCCACAAGCAGCCCCTCTCAATTTGGGTCTGGGGGCTTTCGCTGGGCGGGGAACCTTGCAGGTACCTGCAAGGTTGCAGTTCGCGGCCCGAGAAGCACTCTCCGGCCAACATGCCAAACGTCCAGCAATAGCTCCCAAACGAAAGGGGCCAGCAGCCAAAGACCTAGCTGGCCTGAAAGCCCCCCAGGGGGCCCACAAGCAGCCCCTCTCAATTTGGGTCTGGGGGCTTTCGCTGGGCGGGGAACCTTGCAGGTACCTGCAAGGTTGCAGTTTGCGGCCCGAGAAGCACTCTCCGGCCAACATGCCAAACGTCCAGCAATAGCTCCCAAACGAAAGGGGCCAGCAGCCAAAGACCTAGCTGGCCTGAAAGCCCCCCAGGGGGCCCACAAGCAGCCCCTCTCCATTTGGGTCTGGGGGCTTTCGCTGAGCTGGGAACCTTGGAGGGACCTGCAAGGTTGCAGTTCGCGGCCCGAGAAGCACTCTCCGGCCAACATGCCAAACGTCCAGCAATAGCTCCCAAACGAAAGGGGCCAGCAGCCAAAGACCTAGCTGGCCTGAAAGCCCCCCAGGGGGCCCACAAGCAGCCCCTCTCAATTTGGGTCTGGGGGCTTTCGCTGGGCGGGGAACCTTGCAGGTACCTGCAAGGTTGCAGTTCGCGGCCCGAGAAGCACTCTCCGGCCAACATGCCAAACGTCCAGCAATAGCTCCCAAACGAAAGGGGCCAGCAGCCAAAGACCTAGCTGGCCTGAAAGCCCCCCAGGGGGCCCACAAGCAGCCCCTCTCAATTTGGGTCTGGGGGCTTTCGCTGGGCGGGGAACCTTGGAGGGACCTGCAAGGTTGCAGTTCGCGGCCCGAGAAGCACTCTCCGGCCAACATGCCAAACGTCCAGCAATAGCTCCCAAATGAAAGGGGCCAGCAGCCAAAGACCTAGCTGGCCTGAAAGCCCCCCAGGGGGCCCACAAGCAGCCCCTCTCAATTTGGGTCTGGGGGCTTTCGCTGGGCGGGGAACCTTGCAGGGACCTGCAAGGTTGCAGTTGGCGGCCCGAGAAGCACTCTCCGGCCAACATGCCAAACGTCCAGCAATAGCTCCCAAACGAAAGGGGCCAGCAGCCAAAGACCTAGCTGGCCTGAAAGCCCCCCAGGGGGCCCACAAGCAGCCCCTCTCAATTTGGGTCTGGGGGCTTTCGCTGGGCGGGGAACCTTGGAGGGACCTGCAAGGTTGCAGTTCGCGGCCCAAGAAGCACTCTCCGGCCAACATGCCAAACGTCCAGCAATAGCTCCCAAACGAAAGGGGCCAGCAGCCAAAGACCTAGGTGGCCTGAAAGCCCCCCAGGGGGCCCACAAGCAGCCCCTCTCAATTTGGGTCTGGGGGCTTTCGCTGGGCGGGGAACCTTGGAGGGACCTGCAAGGTTGCAGTTCGCGGCCCGAGAAGCACTCTCCGGCCAACATGCCAAACGTCCAGCAATAGCTCCCAAACGAAAGGGGCCAGCAGCCAAAGACCTAGGTGGCCTGAAAGCCCCCCAGGGGGCCCACAAGCAGCCCCTCTCAATTTGGGTCTGGGGGCTTTCGCTGGGCGGGGAACCTTGGAGGGACCTGCAAGGTTGCAGTTCGCGGCCCGAGAAGCACTCTCCGGCCAACATGCCAAACGTCCAGCAATAGCTCCCAAACGAAAGGGGCCAGCAGCCAAAGACCTAGCTGGCCTGAAAGCCCCCCAGGGGGCCCACAAGCAGCCCCTCTCCATTTGGGTCTGGGGGCTTTCGCTGGGCGGGGAACCTTGGAGGGACCTGCAAGGTTGCAGTTCGCGGCCCGAGAAGCACTCTCCGGCCAACATGCCAAACGTCCAGCAATAGCTCCCAAACGAAAGGGGCCAGCAGCCAAAGACCTAGCTGGCCTGAAAGCCTCCCAGGGGGCCCACAAGCAGCCCCTCTCAATTTGGGTATGGGGGCTTTCGCTGGGCGGGGAACCTTGCAGGTACCTGCAAGGTTGCAGTTGGCGGCCCGAGAAGCACTCTCCGGCCAACATGCCAAACGTCCAGCAATAGCTCCCAAACGAAAGGGGCCAGCAGCCAAAGACCTAGGTGGCCTGAAAGCCCCCCAGGGGGCCCACAAGCAGCCCCTCTCCATTTAGGTCTGGGGGCTTTCGCTGGGCGGGGAACCTTGCAGGTACCTGCAAGGTTGCAGTTCGCGGCCGGAGAAGCACTCTCCGGCCAACATGCCAAACGTCCAGCAATAGCTCCCAAACGAAAGGGGCCAGCAGCCAAAGACCTAGCTGGCCTGAAAGCCCCCCAGGGGGCCCACAAGCAGCCCCTCTCAATTTGGGTCTGGGGGCTTTCGCTGAGCTGGGAACCTTGGAGGTACCTGCAAGGTTGCAGTTCGCGGCCCGAGAAGCACTCTCCGGCCAACATGCCAAACGTCCAGCAATAGCTCCCAAACGAAAGGGGCCAGCAGCCAAAGACCTAGGTGGCCTGAAAGCCCCCCAGGGGGCCCACAAGCAGCCCCTCTCAATTTGGTTCTGGGGGCTTTCGCTGGGCGGGGAACCTTGGAGGGACCTGCAAGGTTGCAGTTCGCGGCCCGAGAAGCACTCTCCGGCCAACATGCCAAACGTCCAGCAATAGCTCCCAAACGAAAGGGGCCAGCAGCCAAAGACCTAGCTGGCCTGAAAGCCCCCCAGGGGGCCCACAAGCAGCCCCTCTCAATTTGGGTCTGGGGGCTTTCGCTGAGCTGGGAAACTTGGAGGTACCTGCAAGGTTGCAGTTCGCGGCCCGAGAAGCACTCTCCGGCCAACATGCCAAACGTCCAGCAATAGCTCCCAAACAAAAGGGGCCAGCAGCCAAAGACCTAGCTGGCCTGAAAGCCCCCCAGGGGGCCCACAAGCAGCCCCTCTCAATTTGGGTCTGGGGGCTTTCGCTGGGCGGGGAACCTTGGAGGGACCTGCAAGGTTGCAGTTCGCGGCCCGAGAAGCACTCTCCGGCCAACATGCCAAACGTCCAGCAATAGCTCCCAAACAAAAGGGGCCAGCAGCCAAAGACCTAGCTGGCCTGAAAGCCCCCCAGGGGGCCCACAAGCAGCCCCTCTCAATTTGGGTCTGGGGGCTTTCGCTGGGCGGGGAACCTTGGAGGGACCTGCAAGGTTGCAGTTCGCGGCCCGAGAAGCACTCTCCGGCCAACATGCCAAACGTCCAGCAATAGCTCCCAAACGAAAGGGGCCAGCAGCCAAAGACCTAGGTGGCCTGAAAGCCCCCCAGGGGGCCCACAAGCAGCCCCTCTCAATTTGGGTCTGGGGGCTTTCGCTGGGCGGGGAACCTTGGAGGGACCTGCAAGGTTGCAGTTCGCGGCCCGAGAAGCACTCTCCGGCCAACATGCCAAACGTCCAGCAATAGCTCCCAAACGAAAGGGGCCAGCAGCCAAAGACCTAGGTGGCCTGAAAGCCCCCCAGGGGGCCCACAAGCAGCCCCTCTCAATTTGGGTCTGGGGGCTTTCGCTGGGCAGGGAACCTTGGAGGTACCTGCAAGGTTGCAGTTCGCGGCCCGAGAAGCACTCTCCGGCCAACATGCCAAACGTCCAGCAATAGCTCCCAAACGAAAGGGGCCAGCAGCCAAAGACCTAGCTGGCCTGAAAGCCTCCCAGGGGGCCCACAAGCAACCCCTCTCAATTTGGGTCTGAGGGCTTTCGCTGGGCAGGGAACCTTGGAGGTACCTGCAAGGTTGCAGTTCGCGGCCCGAGAAGCACTCTCCGGCCAACATGCCAAACGTCCAGCAATAGCTCCCAAACGAAAGGGGCCAGCAGCCAAAGACCTAGCTGGCCTGAAAGCCCCCCAGGGGGCCCACAAGCAGCCCCTCTCAATTTGGGTCTGGGGGCTTTCGCTGGGTGGGGAACCTTGGAGGGACCTGCAAGGTTGCAGTTCGCGGCCTGAGAAGCACTCTCCGGCCAACATGCCAAACGTCCAGCAATAGCTCCCAAACGAAAGGGGCCAGCAGCCAAAAACCTAGCTGTCCTGAAAGCCCCCCAGGGGGCCCACAAGCAGCCCCTCTCAATTTGGGTCTGAGGGCTTTCGCTGGGCGGGGAACCTTGGAGGGACCTGCAAGGTTGCAGTTGGCGGCCCGAGAAGCACTCTCCGGCCAACATGCCAAACGTCCAGCAATAGCTCCCAAAGGAAAGGGGCCAGCAGCCAAAGACCTAGCTGGCCTGAAAGCCCCCCAGGGGGCCCACAAGCAGCCCCTCTCAATTTGGGTCTGGGGGCTTTCGCTGGGCGGGGAACCTTGGAGGGACCTGCAAGGTTGCAGTTCGCGGCCCGAGAAGCACTCTCCGGCCAACATGCCAAACGTCCAGCAATAGCTCCCAAATGAAAGGGGCCAGCAGCCAAAGACCTAGGTGGCCTGAAAGCCCCCCAGGGGGCCCACAAGCAGCCCCTCTCAATTTGGGTCTGGGGGCTTTCGCTGGGCGGGGAACCTTGCAGGTACCTGCAAGGTTGCAGTTCGCGGCCGGAGAAGCACTCTCCGGCCAACATGCCAAACGTCCAGCAATAGCTCCCAAACGAAAGGGGCCAGCAGCCAAAGACCTAGCTGGCCTGAAAGCCCCCCAGGGGGCCCACAAGCAGCCCCTCTCAATTTGGGTCTGGGGGCTTTCGCTGGGCGGGGAACCTTGCAGGTACCTGCAAGGTTGCAGTTTGCGGCCCGAGAAGCACTCTCCGGCCAACATGCCAAACGTCCAGCAATAGCTCCCAAACGAAAGGGGCCAGCAGCCAAAGACCTAGCTGGCCTGAAAGCCCCCCAGGGGGCCCACAAGCAGCCCCTCTCAATTTGGGTCTGGGGGCTTTCGCTGGGCGGGGAACCTTGGAGGGACCTGCAAGGTTGCAGTTCGCGGCCCGAGAAGCACTCTCCGGCCAACATGCCAAACGTCCAGCAATAGCTCCCAAACGAAAGGGGCCAGCAGCCAAAGACCTAGGTGGCCTGAAAGCCCCCCAGGGGGCCCACAAGCAGCCCCTCTCAATTTGGGTCTGGGGGCTTTCGCTGGGCGGGGAACCTTGCAGGTACCTGCAAGGTTGCAGTTCGCGGCCGGAGAAGCACTCTCCGGCCAACATGCCAAACGTCCAGCAATAGCTCCCAAACGAAAGGGGCCAGCAGCCAAAGACCTAGGTGGCCTGAAAGCCCCCCAGGGGGCCCACAAGCAGCCCCTCTCAATTTGGGTCTGGGGGCTTTCGCTGAGCTGGGAAACTTGGAGGTACCTGCAAGGTTGCAGTTCGCGGCCCGAGAAGCACTCTCCGGCCAACATGCCAAACGTCCAGCAATAGCTCCCAAACGAAAGGGGCCAGCAGCCAAAGACCTAGGTGGCCTGAAAGCCCCCCAGGGGGCCCACAAGCAGCCCCTCTCAAGTTGGGTCTGGGGGCTTTCGCTGGGCGGGGAACCTTGGAGGGACCTGCAAGGTTGCAGTTCGCGGCCCGAGAAGCACTCTCCGGCCAACATGCCAAACGTCCAGCAATAGCTCCCAAAGGAAAGGGGCCAGCAGCCAAAGACCTAGCTGGCCTGAAAGCCCCCCAGGGGGCCCACAAGCAGCCCCTCTCAATTTGGGTCTGGGGGCTTTCGCTGAGCTGGGAAACTTGGAGGTACCTGCAAGGTTGCAGTTCGCGGCCCGAGAAGCACTCTCCGGCCAACATGCCAAACGTCCAGCAATAGCTCCCAAACAAAAGGGGCCAGCAGCCAAAGACCTAGGTGGCCTGAAAGCCCCCCAGGGGGCCCACAAGCAGCCCCTCTCAATTTGGGTCTGGGGGCTTTCGCTGGGCGGGGAACCTTGGAGGGACCTGCAAGGTTGCAGTTGGCGGCCCGAGAAGCACTCTCCGGCCAACATGCCAAACGTCCAGCAATAGCTCCCAAACGAAAGGGGCCAGCAGCCAAAGACCTAGGTGGCCTGAAAGCCCCCCAGGGGGCCCACAAGCAGCCCCTCTCAATTTGGGTCTGGGGGCTTTCGCTGGGCGGGGAACCTTGGAGGGACCTGCAAGGTTGCAGTTCGCGGGCCGAGAAGCACTCTCCGGCCAACATGCCAAACGTCCAGCAATAGCTCCCAAACGAAAGGGGCCAGCAGCCAAAGACCTAGCTGGCCTGAAAGCCCCCCAGGGGGCCCACAAGCAGCCCCTCTCAATTTGGGTCTGGGGGCTTTCGCTGGGCGGGGAACCTTGCAGGTACCTGCAAGGTTCCTAGCTGGCCTGAAAGCCCCCCAGGGGGCCCACAAGCAGCCCCTCTCAATTTGGGTCTGGGGGCTTTCGCTGGGCGGGGAACCTTGGAGGGACCTGCAAGGTTGCAGTTCGCGGCCCGAGAAGCACTCTCCGGCCAACATGCCAAACGTCCAGCAATAGCTCCCAAACGAAAGGGGCCAGCAGCCAAAGACCTAGCTGGCCTGAAAGCCCCCCAGGGGGCCCACAAGCAGCCCCTCTCAATTTGGGTCTGGGGGCTTTCGCTGGGCGGGGAACCTTGCAGGTACCTGCAAGGTTCCTAGCTGGCCTGAAAGCCCCCCAGGGGGCCCACAAGCAGCCCCTCTCAATTTGGGTCTGGGGGCTTTCGCTGGGCGGGGAACCTTGGAGGGACCTGCAAGGTTGCAGTTCGCGGCCCGAGAAGCACTCTCCGGCCAACATGCCAAACGTCCAGCAATATCTCCCAAACGAAAGGGGCCAGCAGCCAAAGACCTAGCTGGCCTGAAAGCCCCCCAGGGGGCCCACAAGCAGCCCCTCTCAATTTGGGTCTGGGGGCTTTCGCTGGGCGGGGAACCTTGGAGGGACCTGCAAGGTTGCAGTTGGCGGCCCGAGAAGCACTCTCCGGCCAACATGCCAAACGTCCAGCAATAGCTCCCAAACGAAAGGGGCCAGCAGCCAAAGACCTAGCTGGCCTGAAAGCCCCCCAGGGGGCCCACAAGCAGCCCCTCTCAATTTGGGTCTGGGGGCTTTCGCTGGGCGGGGAACCTTGCAGGTACCTGCAAGGTTGCAGTTCGCGGCCCGAGAAGCACTCTCCGGCCAACATGCCAAACGTCCAGCAATAGCTCCCAAACGAAAGGGGCCAGCAGCCAAAGACCTAGCTGGCCTGAAAGCCCCCCAGGGGGCCCACAAGCAGCCCCTCTCAATTTGGGTCTGGGGGCTTTCGCTGGGCGGGGAACCTTGCAGGTACCTGCAAGGTTGCAGTTCGCGGCCCGAGAAGCACTCTCCGGCCAACATGCCAAACGTCCAGCAATAGCTCCCAAACGAAAGGGGCCAGCAGCCAAAGACCTAGCTGGCCTGAAAGCCCCCCAGGGGGCCCACAAGCAGCCCCTCTCAATTTGGGTCTGGGGGCTTTCGATGGGCGGGGAACCTTGCAGGTACCTGCAAGGTTGCAGTTCGCGGCCCGAGAAGCACTCTCCGGCCAACATGCCAAACGTCCAGCAATAGCTCCCAAACGAAAGGGGCCAGCAGCCAAAGACCTAGCTGGCCTGAAAGCCCCCCAGGGGGCCCACAAGCAGCCCCTCTCAATTTGGGTCTGGGGGCTTTCGCTGGGCGGGGAACCTTGCAGGTACCTGCAAGGTTGCAGTTTGCGGCCCGAGAAGCACTCTCCGGCCAACATGCCAAACGTCCAGCAATAGCTCCCAAACGAAAGGGGCCAGCAGCCAAAGACCTAGCTGGCCTGAAAGCCCCCCAGGGGGCCCACAAGCAGCCCCTCTCCATTTGGGTCTGGGGGCTTTCGCTGAGCTGGGAACCTTGGAGGGACCTGCAAGGTTGCAGTTCGCGGCCCGAGAAGCACTCTCCGGCCAACATGCCAAACGTCCAGCAATAGCTCCCAAACGAAAGGGGCCAGCAGCCAAAGACCTAGCTGGCCTGAAAGCCCCCCAGGGGGCCCACAAGCAGCCCCTCTCAATTTGGGTCTGGGGGCTTTCGCTGGGCGGGGAACCTTGGAGGTACCTGCAAGGTTGCAGTTCGCGGCCCGAGAAGCACTCTCCGGCCAACATGCCAAACGTCCAGCAATAGCTCCCAAACGAAAGGGGCCAGCAGCCAAAGACCTAGCTGGCCTGAAAGCCCCCCAGGGGGCCCACAAGCAGCCCCTCTCAATTTGGGTCAGGGGGCTTTCGCTGGGCGGGGAACCTTGGAGGGACCTGCAAGGTTGCAGTTCGCGGCCCGAGAAGCACTCTCCGGCCAACATGCCAAACGTCCAGCAATAGCTCCCAAATGAAAGGGGCCAGCAGCCAAAGACCTAGCTGGCCTGAAAGCCCCCCAGGGGGCCCACAAGCAGCCCCTCTCAATTTGGGTCTGGGGGCTTTCGCTGGGCGGGGAACCTTGGAGGGACCTGCAAGGTTGCAGTTGGCGGCCCGAGAAGCACTCTCCGGCCAACATGCCAAACGTCCAGCAATAGCTCCCAAACGAAAGGGGCCAGCAGCCAAAGACCTAGGTGGCCTGAAAGCCCCCCAGGGGGCCCACAAGCAGCCCCTCTCAATTTGGGTCTGGGGGCTTTCGCTGAGCTGGGAAACTTGGAGGTACCTGCAAGGTTGCAGTTGGCGGCCCGAGAAGCACTCTCCGGCCAACATGCCAAACGTCCAGCAATAGCTCCCAAACGAAAGGGGCCAGCAGCCAAAGACCTAGCTGGCCTGAAAGCCCCCCAGGGGGCCCACAAGCAGCCCCTCTCCATTTGGGTCTGGGGGCTTTCGCTGGGCGGGGAACCTTGGAGGGACCTGCAAGGTTGCAGTTGGCGGCCCGAGAAGCACTCTCCGGCCAACATGCCAAACGTCCAGCAATAGCTCCCAAAGGAAAGGGGCCAGCAGCCAAAGACCTAGCTGGCCTGAAAGCCCCCCAGGGGGCCCACAAGCAGCCCCTCTCAATTTGGGTCTGGGGGCTTTCGCTGGGCGGGGAACCTTGGAGGGACCTGCAAGGTTGCAGTTCGCGGCCCGAGAAGCACTCTCCGGCCAACATGCCAAACGTCCAGCAATAGCTCCCAAACGAAAGGGGCCAGCAGCCAAAGACCTAGCTGGCCTGAAAGCCCCCCAGGGGGCCCACAAGCAGCCCCTCTCAATTTGGGTCTGGGGGCTTTCGCTGGGCGGGGAACCTTGGAGGGACCTGCAAGGTTGCAGTTCGCGGCCCGAGAAGCACTCTCCGGCCAACATGCCAAACGTCCAGCAATAGCTCCCAAAGGAAAGGGGCCAGCAGCCAAAGACCTAGGTGGCCTGAAAGCCCCCCAGGGGGCCCACAAGCAGCCCCTCTCAATTTGGGTCTGGGGGCTTTCGCTGGGCGGGGAACCTTGGAGGGACCTGCAAGGTTGCAGTTCGCGGCCCGAGAAGCACTCTCCGGCCAACATGCCAAACGTCCAGCAATAGCTCCCAAACGAAAGGGGCCAGCAGCCAAAGACCTAGCTGGCCTGAAAGCCCCCCAGGGGGCCCACAAGCAGCCCCTCTCAATTTGGGTCTGGGGGCTTTCGCTGGGCGGGGAACCTTGGAGGTACCTGCAAGGTTCCTAGCTGGCCTGAAAGCCCCCCAGGGGGCCCACAAGCAGCCCCTCTCAATTTGGGTCTGGGGGCTTTCGCTGGGCGGGGAACCTTGGAGGGACCTGCAAGGTTGCAGTTCGCGGCCCGAGAAGCACTCTCCGGCCAACATGCCAAACGTCCAGCAATAGCTCCCAAACGAAAGGGGCCAGCAGCCAAAGACCTAGGTGGCCTGAAAGCCCCCCAGGGGGCCCACAAGCAGCCCCTCTCAATTTGGGTCTGGGGGCTTTCGCTGGGCGGGGAACCTTGGAGGGACCTGCAAGGTTGCAGTTGGCGGCCCGAGAAGCACTCTCCGGCCTACATGCCAAACGTCCAGCAATAGCTCCCAAACGAAAGGGGCCAGCAGCCAAAGACCTAGCTGGCCTGAAAGCCCCCCAGGGGGCCCACAAGCAGCCCCTCTCAATTTGGGTCTGGGGGCTTTCGCTGGGCGGGGAACCTTGCAGGTACCTGCAAGGTTGCAGTTCGCGGCCCGAGAAGCACTCTCCGGCCAACATGCCAAACGTCCAGCAATAGCTCCCAAACGAAAGGGGCCAGCAGCCAAAGACCTAGCTGGCCTGAAAGCCCCCCAGGGGGCCCACAAGCAGCCCCTCTCAATTTGGGTCTGGGGGCTTTCGCTGGGCGGGGAACCTTGCAGGTACCTGCAAGGTTGCAGTTCGCGGCCCGAGAAGCACTCTCCGGCCAACATGCCAAACGTCCAGCAATAGCTCCCAAACGAAAGGGGCCAGCAGCCAAAGACCTAGCTGGCCTGAAAGCCCCCCAGGGGGCCCACAAGCAGCCCCTCTCAATTTGGGTCTGGGGGCTTTCGCTGGGCGGGGAACCTTGCAGGTACCTGCAAGGTTGCAGTTCGCGGCCCGAGAAGCACTCTCCGGCCAACATGCCAAACGTCCAGCAATAGCTCCCAAACGAAAGGGGCCAGCAGCCAAAGACCTAGCTGGCCTGAAAGCCCCCCAGGGGGCCCACAAGCAGCCCCTCTCAATTTGGGTCTGGGGGCTTTCGCTGGGCGGGGAACCTTGCAGGTACCTGCAAGGTTGCAGTTTGCGGCCCGAGAAGCACTCTCCGGCCAACATGCCAAACGTCCAGCAATAGCTCCCAAACGAAAGGGGCCAGCAGCCAAAGACCTAGCTGGCCTGAAAGCCCCCCAGGGGGCCCACAAGCAGCCCCTCTCCATTTGGGTCTGGGGGCTTTCGCTGAGCTTGGAACCTTGGAGGGACCTGCAAGGTTGCAGTTCGCGGCCCGAGAAGCACTCTCCGGCCAACATGCCAAACGTCCAGCAATAGCTCCCAAACGAAAGGGGCCAGCAGCCAAAGACCTAGCTGGCCTGAAAGCCCCCCAGGGGGCCCACAAGCAGCCCCTCTCAATTTGGGTCTGGGGGCTTTCGCTGGGCGGGGAACCTTGCAGGTACCTGCAAGGTTGCAGTTCGCGGCCCGAGAAGCACTCTCCGGCCAACATGCCAAACGTCCAGCAATAGCTCCCAAACGAAAGGGGCCAGCAGCCAAAGACCTAGCTGGCCTGAAAGCCCCCCAGGGGGCCCACAAGCAGCCCCTCTCAATTTGGGTCTGGGGGCTTTCGCTGGGCGGGGAACCTTGGAGGGACCTGCAAGGTTGCAGTTCGCGGCCCGAGAAGCACTCTCCGGCCAACATGCCAAACGTCCAGCAATAGCTCCCAAACGAAAGGGGCCAGCAGCCAAAGACCTAGCTGGCCTGAAAGCCCCCCAGGGGGCCCACAAGCAGCCCCTCTCAATTTGGGTCTGGGGGCTTTCGCTGGGCGGGGAACCTTGGAGGGACCTGCAAGGTTGCAGTTCGCGGCCCAAGAAGCACTCTCCGGCCAACATGCCAAACGTCCAGCAATAGCTCCCAAACGAAAGGGGCCAGCAGCCAAAGACCTAGGTGGCCTGAAAGCCCCCCAGGGGGCCCACAAGCAGCCCCTCTCAATTTGGGTCTGGGGGCTTTCGCTGGGCGGGGAACCTTGGAGGGACCTGCAAGGTTGCAGTTCGCGGCCCGAGAAGCACTCTCCGGCCAACATGCCAAACGTCCAGCAATAGCTCCCAAACGAAAGGGGCCAGCAGCCAAAGACCTAGCTGGCCTGAAAGCCCCCCAGGGGGCCCACAAGCAGCCCCTCTCAATTTGGGTCTGGGGGCTTTCGCTGGGCGGGGAACCTTGGAGGGACCTGCAAGGTTGCAGTTCGCGGCCCGAGAAGCACTCTCCGGCCAACATGCCAAACGTCCAGCAATAGCTCCCAAACGAAAGGGGCCAGCAGCCAAAGACCTAGCTGGCCTGAAAGCCTCCCAGGGGGCCCACAAGCAGCCCCTCTCAATTTGGGTCTGGGGGCTTTCGCTGGGCGGGGAACCTTGGAGGGACCTGCAAGGTTGCAGTTGGCGGCCCGAGAAGCACTCTCCGGCCAACATGCCAAACGTCCAGCAATAGCTCCCAAACGAAAGGGGCCAGCAGCCAAAGACCTAGCTGGCCTGAAAGCCCCCCAGGGGGCCCACAAGCAGCCCCTCTCCATTTAGGTCTGGGGGCTTTCGCTGGGCGGGGAACCTTGCAGGTACCTGCAAGGTTGCAGTTCGCGGCCGGAGAAGCACTCTCCGGCCAACATGCCAAACGTCCAGCAATAGCTCCCAAACGAAAGGGGCCAGCAGCCAAAGACCTAGGTGGCCTGAAAGCCCCCCAGGGGGCCCACAAGCAGCCCCTCTCAATTTGGGTCTGGGGGCTTTCGCTGAGCTGGGAACCTTGGAGGTACCTGCAAGGTTGCAGTTCGCGGCCCGAGAAGCACTCTCCGGCCAACATGCCAAACGTCCAGCAATAGCTCCCAAACGAAAGGGGCCAGCAGCCAAAGACCTAGCTGGCCTGAAAGCCCCCCAGGGGGCCCACAAGCAGCCCCTCTCAATTTGGGTCTGGGGGCTTTCGCTGGGCGGGGAACCTTGGAGGGACCTGCAAGGTTGCAGTTCGCGGCCCGAGAAGCACTCTCCGGCCAACATGCCAAACGTCCAGCAATAGCTCCCAAACGAAAGGGGCCAGCAGCCAAAGACCTAGCTGGCCTGAAAGCCCCCCAGGGGGCCCACAAGCAGCCCCTCTCAATTTGGGTCTGGGGGCTTTCGCTGAGCTGGGAAACTTGGAGGTACCTGCAAGGTTGCAGTTCGCGGCCCGAGAAGCACTCTCCGGCCAACATGCCAAACGTCCAGCAATAGCTCCCAAACAAAAGGGGCCAGCAGCCAAAGACCTAGCTGGCCTGAAAGCCCCCCAGGGGGCCCACAAGCAGCCCCTCTCAATTTGGGTCTGGGGGCTTTCGCTGGGCGGGGAACCTTGGAGGTACCTGCAAGGTTGCAGTTCGCGGCCCGAGAAGCACTCTCCGGCCAACATGCCAAACGTCCAGCAATAGCTCCCAAAGGAAAGGGGCCAGCAGCCAAAGACCTAGCTGGCCTGAAAGCCCCCCAGGGGGCCCACAAGCAGCCCCTCTCAATTTGGGTCTGGGGGCTTTCGCTGGGCGGGGAACCTTGGAGGGACCTGCAAGGTTGCAGTTGGCGGCCCGAGAAGCACTCTCCGGCCAACATGCCAAACGTCCAGCAATAGCTCCCAAACGAAAGGGGCCAGCAGCCAAAGACCTAGGTGGCCTGAAAGCCCCCCAGGGGGCCCACAAGCAGCCCCTCTCAATTTGGGTCTGGGGGCTTTCGCTGGGCGGGGAACCTTGGAGGGACCTGCAAGGTTGCAGTTCGCGGCCCGAGAAGCACTCTCCGGCCAACATGCCAAACGTCCAGCAATAGCTCCCAAACGAAAGGGGCCAGCAGCCAAAGACCTAGGTGGCCTGAAAGCCCCCCAGGGGGCCCACAAGCAGCCCCTCTCAATTTGGGTCTGGGGGCTTTCGCTGGGCAGGGAACCTTGGAGGTACCTGCAAGGTTGCAGTTCGCGGCCCGAGAAGCACTCTCCGGCCAACATGCCAAACGTCCAGCAATAGCTCCCAAACGAAAGGGGCCAGCAGCCAAAGACCTAGCTGGCCTGAAAGCCTCCCAGGGGGCCCACAAGCAACCCCTCTCAATTTGGGTCTGAGGGCTTTCGCTGGGCGGGGAACCTTGGAGGTACCTGCAAGGTTCCACTTCGCGGCCCGAGAAGCACTCTCCGGCCAACATGCCAAACGTCCAGCAATAGCTCCCAAAGGAAAGGGGCCAGCAGCCAAAGACCTAGCTGGCCTGAAAGCCCCCCAGGGGGCCCACAAGCAGCCCCTCTCCATTTGGGTCTGGGGGCTTTCGCTGGGTGGGGAACCTTGGAGGGACCTGCAAGGTTGCAGTTCGCGGCCCGAGAAGCACTCTCCGGCCAACATGCCAAACGTCCAGCAATAGCTCCCAAACGAAAGGGGCCAGCAGCCAAAAACCTAGCTGGCCTGAAAGCCCCCCAGGGGGCCCACAAGCAGCCCCTCTCAATTTGGGTCTGAGGGCTTTCGCTGGGCGGGGAACCTTGGAGGGACCTGCAAGGTTGCAGTTGGCGGCCCGAGAAGCACTCTCCGGCCAACATGCCAAACGTCCAGCAATAGCTCCCAAACGAAAGGGGCCAGCAGCCAAAGACCTAGCTGGCCTGAAAGCCCCCCAGGGGGCCCACAAGCAGCCCCTCTCAATTTGGGTCTGGGGGCTTTCGCTGGGCGGGGAACCTTGGAGGGACCTGCAAGGTTGCAGTTCGCGGCCCGAGAAGCACTCTCCGGCCAACATGCCAAACGTCCAGCAATAGCTCCCAAACGAAAGGGGCCAGCAGCCAAAGACCTAGCTGGCCTGAAAGCCCCCCAGGGGGCCCACAAGCAGCCCCTCTCAATTTGGGTCTGGGGGCTTTCGCTGGGCGGGGAACCTTGGAGGGACCTGCAAGGTTGCAGTTCGCGGCCCGAGAAGCACTCTCCGGCCAACATGCCAAACGTCCAGCAATAGCTCCCAAACGAAAGGGGCCAGCAGCCAAAGACCTAGCTGGCCTGAAAGCCTCCCAGGGGGCCCACAAGCAGCCCCTCTCAATTTGGGTCTGGGGGCTTTCGCTGGGCGGGGAACCTTGGAGGGACCTGCAAGGTTGCAGTTCGCGGCCCGAGAAGCACTCTCCGGCCAACATGCCAAACGTCCAGCAATAGCTCCCAAACGAAAGGGGCCAGCAGCCAAAGACCTAGCTGGCCTGAAAGCCTCCGAGGGGGCCCACAAGCAGCCCCTCTCAATTTGGGTCTGGGGGCTTTCGCTGGGCGGGGAACCTTGGAGGTACCTGCAAGGTTGCAGTTCGCGGCCCGAGAAGCACTCTCCGGCCAACTTGCCAAACGTCCAGCAATAGCTCCCAAATGAAAGGGGCCAGCAGCCAAAGACCTAGGTGGCCTGAAAGCCCCCCAGGGGGCCCACAAGCAGCCCCTCTCAATTTGGGTCTGGGGGCTTTCGCTGGGCGGGGAACCTTGCAGGTACCTGCAAGGTTGCAGTTCGCGGCCGGAGAAGCACTCTCCGGCCAACATGCCAAACGTCCAGCAATAGCTCCCAAACGAAAGGGGCCAGCAGCCAAAGACCTAGGTGGCCTGAAAGTCCCCCAGGGGGCCCACAAGCAGCCCCTCTCAATTTGGGTCTGGGGGCTTTCGCTGGGCGGGGAACCTTGCAGGTACCTGCAAGGTTGCAGTTCGCGGCCCGAGAAGCACTCTCCGGCCAACATGCCAAACGTCCAGCAATAGCTCCCAAACGAAAGGGGCCAGCAGCCAAAGACCTAGCTGGCCTGAAAGCCCCCCAGGGGGCCCACAAGCAGCCCCTCTCAATTTGGGTCTGGGGGCTTTCGCTGGGCGGGGAACCTTGGAGGGACCTGCAAGGTTGCAGTTGGCGGCCCGAGAAGCACTCTCCGGCCAACATGCCAAACGTCCAGCAATAGCTCCCAAAGGAAAGGGGCCAGCAGCCAAAGACCTAGGTGGCCTGAAAGCCCCCCAGGGGGCCCACAAGCAGCCCCTCTCAATTTGGGTCTGGGGGCTTTCGCTGGGCGGGGAACCTTGCAGGTACCTGCAAGGTTGCAGTTTGCGGCCCGAGAAGCACTCTCCGGCCAACATGCCAAACGTCCAGCAATAGCTCCCAAACGAAAGGGGCCAGCAGCCAAAGACCTAGGTGGCCTGAAAGCCCCCCAGGGGGCCCACAAGCAGCCCCTCTCAATTTGGGTCTGGGGGCTTTCGCTGAGCTGGGAAACTTGGAGGTACCTGCAAGGTTGCAGTTCGCGGCCCGAGAAGCACTCTCCGGCCAACATGCCAAACGTCCAGCAATAGCTCCCAAACGAAAGGGGCCAGCAGCCAAAGACCTAGCTGGCCTGAAAGCCCCCCAGGGGGCCCACAAGCAGCCCCTCTCAATTTGGGTCTGGGGGCTTTCGCTGGGCGGGGAACCTTGGAGGGACCTGCAAGGTTGCAGTTCGCGGCCCGAGAAGCACTCTCCGGCCAACATGCCAAACGTCCAGCAATAGCTCCCAAACGAAAGGGGCCAGCAGCCAAAGACCTAGCTGGCCTGAAAGCCCCCCAGGGGGCCCACAAGCAGCCCCTCTCAATTTGGGTCTGGGGGCTTTCGCTGAGCTGGGAAACTTGGAGGTACCTGCAAGGTTGCAGTTCGCGGCCCGAGAAGCACTCTCCGGCCAACATGCCAAACGTCCAGCAATAGCTCCCAAACAAAAGGGGCCAGCAGCCAAAGACCTAGCTGGCCTGAAAGCCCCCCAGGGGGCCCACAAGCAGCCCCTCTCAATTTGGGTCTGGGGGCTTTCGCTGGGCGGGGAACCTTGGAGGGACCTGCAAGGTTGCAGTTCGCGGCCCGAGAAGCACTCTCCGGCCAACATGCCAAACGTCCAGCAATAGCTCCCAAACGAAAGGGGCCAGCAGCCAAAGACCTAGCTGGCCTGAAAGCCCCCCAGGGGGCCCACAAGCAGCCCCTCTCAATTTGGGTCTGGGGGCTTTCGCTGGGCGGGGAACCTTGGAGGGACCTGCAAGGTTGCAGTTCGCGGCCCGAGAAGCACTCTCCGGCCAACATGCCAAACGTCCAGCAATAGCTCCCAAACGAAAGGGGCCAGCAGCCAAAGACCTAGCTGGCCTGAAAGCCCCCCAGGGGGCCCACAAGCAGCCCCTCTCAATTTGGGTCTGGGGGCTTTCGCTGGGCGGGGAACCTTGGAGGGACCTGCAAGGTTGCAGTTGGCGGCCCGAGAAGCACTCTCCGGCCAACATGCCAAACGTCCAGCAATAGCTCCCAAAGGAAAGGGGCCAGCAGCCAAAGACCTAGGTGGCCTGAAAGCCCCCCAGGGGGCCCACAAGCAGCCCCTCTCAATTTGGGTCTGGGGGCTTTCGCTGGGCGGGGAACCTTGGAGGGACCTGCAAGGTTGCAGTTCGCGGGCCGAGAAGCACTCTCCGGCCAACATGCCAAACGTCCAGCAATAGCTCCCAAACGAAAGGGGCCAGCAGCCAAAGACCTAGCTGGCCTGAAAGCCCCCCAGGGGGCCCACAAGCAGCCCCTCTCAATTTGGGTCTGGGGGCTTTCGCTGGGCGGGGAACCTTGCAGGTACATGCAAGGTTCCTAGCTGGCCTGAAAGCCCCCCAGGGGGCCCACAAGCAGCCCCTCTCAATTTGGGTCTGGGGGCTTTCGCTGGGCGGGGAACCTTGGAGGGACCTGCAAGGTTGCAGTTCGCGGCCCGAGAAGCACTCTCCGGCCAACATGCCAAACGTCCAGCAATAGCTCCCAAACGAAAGGGGCCAGCAGCCAAAGACCTAGCTGGCCTGAAAGCCCCCCAGGGGGCCCACAAGCAGCCCCTCTCAATTTGGGTCTGGGGGCTTTCGCTGGGCGGGGAACCTTGGAGGGACCTGCAAGGTTGCAGTTGGCGGCCCGAGAAGCACTCTCCGGCCAACATGCCAAACGTCCAGCAATAGCTCCCAAACGAAAGGGGCCAGCAGCCAAAGACCTAGCTGGCCTGAAAGCCCCCCAGGGGGCCCACAAGCAGCCCCTCTCAATTTGGGTCTGGGGGCTTTCGCTGGGCGGGGAACCTTGCAGGTACCTGCAAGGTTGCAGTTCGCGGCCCGAGAAGCACTCTCCGGCCAACATGCCAAACGTCCAGCAATAGCTCCCAAACGAAAGGGGCCAGCAGCCAAAGACCTAGCTGGCCTGAAAGCCCCCCAGGGGGCCCACAAGCAGCCCCTCTCAATTTGGGTCTGGGGGCATTCGCTGGGCGGGGAACCTTGCAGGTACCTGCAAGGTTGCAGTTCGCGGCCCGAGAAGCACTCTCCGGCCAACATGCCAAACGTCCAGCAATAGCTCCCAAACGAAAGGGGCCAGCAGCCAAAGACCTAGCTGGCCTGAAAGCCCCCCAGGGGGCCCACAAGCAGCCCCTCTCAATTTGGGTCTGGGGGCTTTCGCTGGGCGGGGAACCTTGCAGGTACCTGCAAGGTTGCAGTTCGCGGCCCGAGAAGCACTCTCCGGCCAACATGCCAAACGTCCAGCAATAGCTCCCAAACGAAAGGGGCCAGCAGCCAAAGACCTAGCTGGCCTGAAAGCCCCCCAGGGGGCCCACAAGCAGCCCCTCTCAATTTGGGTCTGGGGGCTTTCGCTGGGCGGGGAACCTTGCAGGTACCTGCAAGGTTGCAGTTTGCGGCCCGAGAAGCACTCTCCGGCCAACATGCCAAACGTCCAGCAATAGCTCCCAAACGAAAGGGGCCAGCAGCCAAAGACCTAGCTGGCCTGAAAGCCCCCCAGGGGGCCCACAAGCAGCCCCTCTCCATTTGGGTCTGGGGGCTTTCGCTGAGCTGGGAACCTTGGAGGGACCTGCAAGGTTGCAGTTCGCGGCCCGAGAAGCACTCTCCGGCCAACATGCCAAACGTCCAGCAATAGCTCCCAAACGAAAGGGGCCAGCAGCCAAAGACCTAGCTGGCCTGAAAGCCCCCCAGGGGGCCCACAAGCAGCCCCTCTCAATTTGGGTCTGGGGGCTTTCGCTGGGCGGGGAACCTTGGAGGTACCTGCAAGGTTGCAGTTCGCGGCCCGAGAAGCACTCTCCGGTCAACATGCCAAACGTCCAGCAATAGCTCCCAAACGAAAGGGGCCAGCAGCCAAAGACCTAGCTGGCCTGAAAGCCCCCCAGGGGGCCCACAAGCAGCCCCTCTCAATTTGGGTCTGGGGGCTTTCGCTGGGCGGGGAACCTTGGAGGGACCTGCAAGGTTGCAGTTCGCGGCCCGAGAAGCACTCTCCGGCCAACATGCCAAACGTCCAGCAATAGCTCCCAAATGAAAGGGGCCAGCAGCCAAAGACCTAGCTGGCCTGAAAGCCCCCCAGGGGGCCCACAAGCAGCCCCTCTCAATTTGGGTCTGGGGGCTTTCGCTGGGCGGGGAACCTTGGAGGGACCTGCAAGGTTGCAGTTGGCGGCCCGAGAAGCACTCTCCGGCCAACATGCCAAACGTCCAGCAATAGCTCCCAAACGAAAGGGGCCAGCAGCCAAAGACCTAGCTGGCCTGAAAGCCCCCCAGGGGGCCCACAAGCAGCCCCTCTCAATTTGGGTCTGGGGGCTTTCGCTGAGCTGGGAAACTTGGAGGTACCTGCAAGGTTGCAGTTGGCGGCCCGAGAAGCACTCTCCGGCCAACATGCCAAACGTCCAGCAATAGCTCCCAAACGAAAGGGGCCAGCAGCCAAAGACCTAGCTGGCCTGAAAGCCCCCCAGGGGGCCCACAAGCAGCCCCTCTCAATTTGGGTCTGGGGGCTTTCGCTGGGCGGGGAACCTTGGAGGGACCTGCAAGGTTGCAGTTCGCGGCCCGAGAAGCACTCTCCGGCCAACATGCCAAACGTCCAGCAATAGCTCCCAAACGAAAGGGGCCAGCAGCCAAAGACCTAGGTGGCCTGAAAGCCCCCCAGGGGGCCCACAAGCAGCCCCTCTCAATTTGGGTCTGGGGGCTTTCGCTGGGCGGGGAACCTTGGAGGGACCTGCAAGGTTGCAGTTCGCGGCCCGAGAAGCACTCTCCGGCCAACATGCCAAACGTCCAGCAATAGCTCCCAAAGGAAAGGGGCCAGCAGCCAAAGACCTAGGTGGCCTGAAAGCCCCCCAGGGGGCCCACAAGCAGCCCCTCTCAATTTGGGTCTGGGGGCTTTCGCTGGGCGGGGAACCTTGGAGGGACCTGCAAGGTTGCAGTTCGCGGCCCGAGAAGCACTCTCCGGCCAACATGCCAAACGTCCAGCAATAGCTCCCAAAGGAAAGGGGCCAGCAGCCAAAGACCTAGCTGGCCTGAAAGCCCCCCAGGGGGCCCACAAGCAGCCCCTCTCAATTTGGGTCTGGGGGCTTTCGCTGGGCGGGGAACCTTGGAGGGACCTGCAAGGTTGCAGTTCGCGGCCCGAGAAGCACTCTCCGGCCAACATGCCAAACGTCCAGCAATAGCTCCCAAACGAAAGGGGCCAGCAGCCAAAGACCTAGCTGGCCTGAAAGCCCCCCAGGGGGCCCACAAGCAGCCCCTCTCAATTTGGGTCTGGGGGCTTTCGCTGGGCGGGGAACCTTGGAGGGACCTGCAAGGTTGCAGTTCGCGGCCCGAGAAGCACTCTCCGGCCAACATGCCAAACGTCCAGCAATAGCTCCCAAACGAAAGGGGCCAGCAGCCAAAGACCTAGGTGGCCTGAAAGCCCCCCAGGGGGCCCACAAGCAGCCCCTCTCAATTTGGGTCTGGGGGCTTTCGCTGGGCGGGGAACCTTGGAGGGACCTGCAAGGTTGCAGTTCGCGGCCCGAGAAGCACTCTCCGGCCAACATGCCAAACGTCCAGCAATAGCTCCCAAACGAAAGGGGCCAGCAGCCAAAGACCTAGCTGGCCTGAAAGCCCCCCAGGGGGCCCACAAGCAGCCCCTCTCAATTTGGGTCTGGGGGCTTTCGCTGGGCGGGGAACCTTGGAGGGACCTGCAAGGTTGCAGTTGGCGGACCGAGAAGCACTCTCCGGCCAACATGCCAAACGTCCAGCAATAGCTCCCAAACGAAAGGGGCCAGCAGCCAAAGACCTAGCTGGCCTGAAAGACCCCCAGGGGGCCCACAAGCAGCCCCTCTCAATTTGGGTCTGGGGGCTTTCGCTGGGCGGGGAACCTTGGAGGGACCTGCAAGGTTGCAGTTCGCGGCCCGAGAAGCACTCTCCGGCCAACATGCCAAACGTCCAGCAATAGCTCCCAAACGAAAGGGGCCAGCAGCCAAAGACCTAGCTGGCCTGAAAGCCCCCCAGGGGGCCCACAAGCAGCCCCTCTCAATTTGGGTCTGGGGGCTTTCGCTGGGCGGGGAACCTTGGAGGGACCTGCAAGGTTGCAGTTCGCGGCCCGAGAAGCACTCTCCGGCCAACATGCCAAACGTCCAGCAATAGCTCCCAAACGAAAGGGGCCAGCAGCCAAAGACCTAGCTGGCCTGAAAGCCCCCCAGGGGGCCCACAAACAGCCCCTCTCAATTTGGGTCTGGGGGCTTTCGCTGGGCGGGGAACCTTGGAGGGACCTGCAAGGTTGCAGTTGGCGGCCCGAGAAGCACTCTCCGGCCAACATGCCAAACGTCCAGCAATAGCTCCCAAAGGAAAGGGGCCAGCAGCCAAAGACCTAGGTGGCCTGAAAGCCCCCCAGGGGGCCCACAAGCAGCCCCTCTCAATTTGGGTCTGGGGGCTTTCGCTGGGCGGGGAACCTTGGAGGTACCTGCAAGGTTGCAGTTCGCGGCCCGAGAAGCACTCTCCGGCCAACATGCCAAACGTCCAGCAATAGCTCCCAAACGAAAGGGGCCAGCAGCCAAAGACCTAGCTGGCCTGAAAGCCCCCCAGGGGGCCCACAAGCAGCCCCTCTCAATTTGGGTCTGGGGGCTTTCGCTGGGCGGGGAACCTTGCAGGTACCTGCAAGGTTGCAGTTCGCGGCCCGAGAAGCACTCTCCGGCCAACATGCCAAACGTCCAGCAATAGCTCCCAAACGAAAGGGGCCAGCAGCCAAAGACCTAGCTGGCCTGAAAGCCCCCCAGGGGGCCCACAAGCAGCCCCTCTCAATTTGGGTCTGGGGGCTTTCGCTGGGCGGGGAACCTTGGAGGGACCTGCAAGGTTGCAGTTCGTGGCCCGAGAAGCACTCTCCGGCCAACATGCCAAACGTCCAGCAATAGCTCCCAAAGGAAAGGGGCCAGCAGCCAAAGACCTAGCTGGCCTGAAAGCCCCCCAGGGGGCCCACAAGCAGCCCCTCTCAATTTGGGTCTGGGGGCTTTCGCTGGGCGGGGAACCTTGGAGGGACCTGCAAGGTTGCAGTTGGCGGCCCGAGAAGCACTCTCCGGCCAACATGTCAAACGTCCAGCAATAGCTCCCAAACGAAAGGGGCCAGCAGCCAAAGACCTAGCTGGCCTGAAACCCCCCCAGGGGGCCCACAAGCAGCCCCTCTCAATTTGGGTCTGGGGGCTTTCGCTGGGCGGGGAACCTTGGAGGTACCTGCAAGGTTGCAGTTCGCGGCCCGAGAAGCACTCTCCGGCCAACATGCCAAACGTCCAGCAATAGCTCCCAAACGAAAGGGGCCAGCAGCCAAAGACCTAGCTGGCCTGAAAGCCCCCCAGGGGGCCCACAAGCAGCCCCTCTCAATTTGGGTCTGGGGGCTTTCGCTGGGCGGGGAACCTTGCAGGGACCTGCAAGGTTGCAGTTCGCGGCCCGAGAAGCACTCTCCGGCCAACATGCCAAACGTCCAGCAATAGCTCCCAAACGAAAGGGGCCAGCAGCCAAAGACCTAGCTGGCCTGAAAGCCCCCCAGGGGGCCCACAAGCAGCCCCTCTCAATTTGGGTCTGGGGGCTTTCGCTGGGCGGGGAACCTTGCAGGGACCTGCAAGGTTGCAGTTCGCGGCCCGAGAAGCACTCTCCGGCCAACATGCCAAACGTCCAGCAATAGCTCCCAAACGAAAGGGGCCAGCAGCCAAAGACCTAGCTGGCCTGAAAGCCCCCCAGGGGGCCCACAAGCAGCCCCTCTCAATTTGGGTCTGGGGGCTTTCGCTGAGCTGGGAAACTTGGAGGTACCTGCAAGGTTGAAGTTCGCGGCCCGAGAAGCACTCTCCGGCCAACATGCCAAACGTCCAGCAATAGCTCCCAAACGAAAGGGGCCAGCAGCCAAAGACCTAGCTGGCCTGAAAGCCCCCCAGGGGGCCCACAAGCAGCCCCTCTCAATTTGGGTCTGGGGGCTTTCGCTGGGCGGGGAACCTTGGAGGGACCTGCAAGGTTGCAGTTGGCGGCCCGAGAAGCACTCTCCGGCCAACATGCCAAACGTCCAGCAATAGCTCCCAAACGAAAGGGGCCAGCAGCCAAAGACCTAGCTGGCCTGAAAGCCCCCCAGGGGGCCCACAAGCAGCCCCTCTCAATTTGGGTCTGGGGGCTTTCGCTGGGCGGGGAACCTTGGAGGGACCTGCAAGGTTGCAGTTCGCGGCCCGAGAAGCACTCTCCGGCCAACATGCCAAACGTCCAGCAATAGCTCCCAAACGAAAGGGGCCAGCAGCCAAAGACCTAGCTGGCCTGAAAGCCCCCCAGGGGGCCCACAAGCAGCCCCTCTCAATTTGGGTCTGGGGGCTTTCGCTGGGCGGGGAACCTTGGAGGGACCTGCAAGGTTGCAGTTCGCGGCCCGAGAAGCACTCTCCGGCCAACATGCCAAACGTCCAGCAATAGCTCCCAAACGAAAGGGGCCAGCAGCCAAAGACCTAGCTGGCCTGAAAGCCCCCCAGGGGGCCCACAAGCAGCCCCTCTCAATTTGGGTCTGGGGGCTTTCGCTGGGCGGGGAACCTTGGAGGGACCTGCAAGGTTGCAGTTCGCGGCCCGAGAAGCACTCTCCGGCCAACATGCCAAACGTCCAGCAATAGCTCCCAAACGAAAGGGGCCAGCAGCCAAAGACCTAGCTGGCCTGAAAGCCCCCCAGGGGGCCCACAAGCAGCCCCTCTCAATTTGGGTCTGGGGGCTTTCGCTGGGCGGGGAACCTTGCAGGGACCTGCAAGGTTGCAGTTCGCGGCCCGAGAAGCACTCTCCGGCCAACATGCCAAACGTCCAGCAATAGCTCCCAAACGAAAGGGGCCAGCAGCCAAAGACCTAGCTGGCCTGAAAGCCCCCCAGGGGGCCCACAAGCAGCCCCTCTCAATTTGGGTCTGGGGGCTTTCGCTGAGCTGGGAAACTTGGAGGTACCTGCAAGGTTGAAGTTCGCGGCCCGAGAAGCACTCTCCGGCCAACATGCCAAACGTCCAGCAATAGCTCCCAAACGAAAGGGGCCAGCAGCCAAAGACCTAGCTGGCCTGAAAGCCCCCCAGGGGGCCCACAAGCAGCCCCTCTCAATTTGGGTCTGGGGGCTTTCGCTGGGCGGGGAACCTTGGAGGGACCTGCAAGGTTGCAGTTGGCGGCCCGAGAAGCACTCTCCGGCCAACATGCCAAACGTCCAGCAATAGCTCCCAAACGAAAGGGGCCAGCAGCCAAAGACCTAGCTGGCCTGAAAGCCCCCCAGGGGGCCCACAAGCAGCCCCTCTCAATTTGGGTCTGGGGGCTTTCGCTGGGCGGGGAACCTTGGAGGTACCTGCAAGGTTGCAGTTCGCGGCCCGAGAAGCACTCTCCGGCCAACATGCCAAACGTCCAGCAATAGCTCCCAAACGAAAGGGGCCAGCAGCCAAAGACCTAGCTGGCCTGAAAGCCCCCCAGGGGGCCCACAAGCAGCCCCTCTCAATTTGGGTCTGGGGGCTTTCGCTGGGCGGGGAACCTTGGAGGTACCTGCAAGGTTGCAGTTCGCGGCCCGAGAAGCACTCTCCGGCCAACATGCCAAACGTCCAGCAATAGCTCCCAAACGAAAGGGGCCAGCAGCCAAAGACCTAGCTGGCCTGAAAGCCCCCCAGGGGGCCCACAAGCAGCCCCTCTCAATTTGGGTCTGGGGGCTTTCGCTGGGCGGGGAACCTTGCAGGGACCTGCAAGGTTGCAGTTCGCGGCCCGAGAAGCACTCTCCGGCCAACATGCCAAACGTCCAGCAATAGCTCCCAAACGAAAGGGGCCAGCAGCCAAAGACCTAGGTGGCCTGAAAGCCCCCCAGGGGGCCCACAAGCAGCCCCTCTCAATTTGGGTCTGGGGGCTTTCGCTGAGCTGGGAAACTTGGAGGTACCTGCAAGGTGGAAGTTCGCGGCCCGAGAAGCACTCTCCGGCCAACATGCCAAACGTCCAGCAATAGCTCCCAAACGAAAGGGGCCAGCAGCCAAAGACCTAGCTGGCCTGAAAGCCCCCCAGGGGGCCCACAAGCAGCCCCTCTCAATTTGGGTCTGGGGGCTTTCGCTGGGCGGGGAACCTTGGAGGTACCTGCAAGGTTGCAGTTGGCGGCCCGAGAAGCACTCTCCGGCCAACATGCCAAACGTCCAGCAATAGCTCCCAAACGAAAGGGGCCAGCAGCCAAAGACCTAGCTGGCCTGAAAGCCCCCCAGGGGGCCCACAAGCAGCCCCTCTCAATTTGGGTCTGGGGGCTTTCGCTGGGCGGGGAACCTTGGAGGGACCTGCAAGGTTGCAGTTCGCGGCCCGAGAAGCACTCTCCGGCCAACATGCCAAACGTCCAGCAATAGCTCCCAAACGAAAGGGGCCAGCAGCCAAAGACCTAGCTGGCCTGAAAGCCCCCCAGGGGGCCCACAAGCAGCCCCTCTCAATTTGGGTCTGGGGGCTTTCGCTGGGCGGGGAACCTTGCAGGTACCTGCAAGGTTGCAGTTCGCGGCCCGAGAAGCACTCTCCGGCCAACATGCCAAACGTCCAGCAATAGCTCCCAAACGAAAGGGGCCAGCAGCCAAAGACCTAGCTGGCCTGAAAGCCCCCCAGGGGGCCCACAAGCAGCCCCTCTCAATTTGGGTCTGGGGGCTTTCGCTGGGCGGGGAACCTTGGAGGGACCTGCAAGGTTGCAGTTCGCGGCCCGAGAAGCACTCTCCGGCCAACATGCCAAACGTCCAGCAATAGCTCCCAAACGAAAGGGGCCAGCAGCCAAAGACCTAGCTGGCCTGAAAGCCCCCCAGGGGGCCCACAAGCAGCCCCTCTCAATTTGGGTCTGGGGGCTTTCGCTGGGCGGGGAACCTTGCAGGTACCTGCAAGGTTGCAGTTCACGGCCCGAGAAGCACTCTCCGGCCAACATGCCAAACGTCCAGCAATAGCTCCCAAACGAAATGGGCCAGCAGCCAAAGACCTAGCTGGCCTGAAAGCCCCCCAGGGGGCCCACAAGCAGCCCCTCTCAATTTGGGTCTGGGGGCTTTCGCTGGGCGGGGAACCTTGGAGGTACCTGCAAGGTTGCAGTTCGCGGCCCGAGAAGCACTCTCTGGCCAACATGCCAAACGTCCAGCAATAGCTCCCAAACGAAAGGGGCCAGCAGCCAAAGACCTAGCTGGCCTGAAAGCCCCCCAGGGGGCCCACAAGCAGCCCCTCTCAATTTGGGTCTGGGGGCTTTCGCTGGGCGGGGAACCTTGCAGTTACCTGCAAGGTTGCAGTTCGCGGCCCGAAAAGCACTCTACGGCCAACATGCCAAACGTCCAGCAATAGCTCCCAAAGGAAAGGGGCCAGCAGCCAATGACCTAGCTGGCCTGAAAGCCCCCCAGGGGGCCCACAAGCAGCCCCTCTCAATTTGGGTCTGGGGGCTTTCGCTGGGCGGGGAACCTTGGAGGGACCTGCAAGGTTGCAGTTGGCGGCCCGAGAAGCACTCTCCGGCCAACATGCCAAACGTCCAGCAATAGCTCCCAAACGAAAGGGGCCAGCAGCCAAAGACCTAGCTGGCCTGAAAGCCCCCCAGGGGGCCCACAAGCAGCCCCTCTCAATTTGGGTCTGGGGGCTTTCGCTGGGCGGGGAACCTTGCAGGTACCTGCAAGGTTGCAGTTCGCGGCCCGAAAAGCACTCTCCGGCCAACATGCCAAACGTCCAGCAATAGCTCCCAAACGAAAGGGGCCAGCAGCCAAAGACCTAGCTGGCCTGAAAGCCCCCCAGGGGGCCCACAAGCAGCCCCTCTCAATTTGGGTCTGGGGGCTTTCGCTGGGCGGGGAACCTTGGAGGGACCTGCAAGGTTGCAGTTGGCGACCCGAGAAGCACTCTCCGGCCAACATGCCAAACGTCCAGCAATAGCTCCCAAACGAAAGGGGCCAGCAGCCAAAGACCTAGCTGGCCTGAAAGCCCCCCAGGGGGCCCACAAGCAGCCCCTCTCAATTTGGGTCTGGGGGCTTTCGCTGGGCGGGGAACCTTGGAGGGACCTGCAAGGTTGCAGTTCGCGGCCCGAGAAGCACTCTCCGGCCAACATGCCAAACGTCCAGCAATAGCTCCCAAAGGAAAGGGGCCAGCAGCCAAAGACCTAGCTGGCCTGAAAGCCCCCCAGGGGGCCCACAAGCAGCCCCTCTCAATTTGGGTCTGGGGGCTCTCGCTGGGCGGGGAACCTTGGAGGGACCTGCAAGGTTGCAGTTCGCGGCCCGAGAAGCACTCTCCGGCCAACATGCCAAACGTCCAGCAATAGCTCCCAAACGAAAGGGGCCAGCAGCCAAAGACCTAGCTGGCCTGAAAGCCCCCCAGGGGGCCCACAAGCAGCCCCTCTCAATTTGGGTCTGGGGGCTTTCGCTGGGCGGGGAACCTTGCAGGTACCTGCAAGGTTGCAGTTCGCGGCCCGAGAAGCACTCTCCGGCCAACATGCCAAACGTCCAGCAATAGCTCCCAAACGAAAGGGGCCAGCAGCCAAAGACCTAGCTGGCCTGAAAGCCCCCCAGGGGGCCCACAAGCAGCCCCTCTCAATTTGGGTCTGGGGGCTTTCGCTGGGCGGGGAACCTTGGAGGGACCTGCAAGGTTGCAGTTCGCGGCCCGAGAAGCACTCTCCGGCCAACATGCCAAACGTCCAGCAATAGCTCCCAAACGAAAGGGGCCAGCAGCCAAAGACCTAGCTGGCCTGAAAGCCCCCCAGGGGGCCCACAAGCAGCCCCTCTCAATTTGGGTCTGGGGGCTTTCGCTGGGCGGGGAACCTTGCAGGTACCTGCAAGGTTGCAGTTCACGGCCCGAGAAGCACTCTCCGGCCAACATGCCAAACGTCCAGCAATAGCTCCCAAACGAAATGGGCCAGCAGCCAAAGACCTAGCTGGCCTGAAAGCCCCCCAGGGGGCCCACAAGCAGCCCCTCTCAATTTGGGTCTGGGGGCTTTCGCTGGGCGGGGAACCTTGCAGGTACCTGCAAGGTTGCAGTTCGCGGCCCGAGAAGCACTCTCCGGCCAACATGCCAAACGTCCAGCAATAGCTCCCAAACGAAAGGGGCCAGCAGCCAAAGACCTAGCTGGCCTGAAAGCCCCCCAGGGGGCCCACAAGCAGCCCCTCTCAATTTGGGTCTGGGGGCTTTCGCTGGGCGGGGAACCTTGGAGGTACCTGCAAGGTTGCAGTTCGCGGCCCGAGAAGCACTCTCCGGCCAACATGCCAAACGTCCAGCAATAGCTCCCAAACGAAAGGGGCCAGCAGCCAAAGACCTAGCTGGCCTGAAAGCCCCCCAGGGGGCCCACAAGCAGCCCCTCTCAATTTGGGTCTGGGGGCTTTCGCTGGGCGGGCAACCTTGCAGGTACCTGCAAGGTTGCAGTTGGCGGCCCGAGAAGCACTCTCCGGCCAACATGCCAAACGTCCAGCAATAGCTCCCAAACGAAAGGGGCCAGCAGCCAAAGACCTAGCTGGCCTGAAAGCCCCCCAGGGGGCCCACAAGCAGCCCCTCTCAATTTGGGTCTGGGGGCTTTCGCTGGGCGGGGAACCTTGCAGGTACCTGCAAGGTTGCAGTTCGCGGCCCGAGAAGCACTCTCCGGCCAACATGCCAAACGTCCAGCAATAGCTCCCAAACGAAAGGGGCCAGCAGCCAAAGACCTAGCTGGCCTGAAAGCCCCCCAGGGGGCCCACAAGCAGCCCCTCTCAATTTGGGTCTGGGGGCTTTCGCTGGGCGGGGAACCTTGGAGGGACCTGCAAGGTTGCAGTTCGCGGCCCGAGAAGCACTCTCCGGCCAACATGCCAAACGTCCAGCAATAGCTCCCAAACGAAAGGGGCCAGCAGCCAAAGACCTAGCTGGCCTGAAAGCCCCCCAGGGGGCCCACAAGCAGCCCCTCTCAATTTGGGTCTGGGGGCTTTCGCTGGGCGGGGAACCTTGGAGGTACCTGCAAGGTTGCAGTTCGCGGCCCGAGAAGCACTCTCCGGCCAACATGCCAAACGTCCAGCAATAGCTCCCAAAGGAAAGGGGCCAGCAGCCAAAGACCTAGCTGGCCTGAAAGCCCCCCAGGGGGCCCACAAGCAGCCCCTCTCAATTTGGGTCTGGGGGCTTTCGCTGGGCGGGGAACCTTGGAGGGACCTGCAAGGTTGCAGTTCGCGGCCCGAGAAGCACTCTCCGGCCAACATGCCAAACGTCCAGCAATAGCTCCCAAACGAAAGGGGCCAGCAGCCAAAGACCTAGGTGGCCTGAAAGCCCCCCAGGGGGCCCACAAGCAGCCCCTCTCAATTTGGGTCTGGGGGCTTTCACTGGGCGGGGAACCTTGCAGGTACCTGCAAGGTTGCAGTTGGCGGCCCGAGAAGCACTCTCCGGCCAACATGCCAAACGTCCAGCAATAGCTCCCAAACGAAAGGGGCCAGCAGCCAAAGACCTAGCTGGCCTGAAAGCCCCCCAGGGGGCCCACAAGCAGCCCCTCTCAATTTGGGTCTGGGGGCTTTCGCTGGGCGGGGAACCTTGCAGGTACCTGCAAGGTTGCAGTTGGCGGCCCGAGAAGCACTCTCCGGCCAACATGCCAAACGTCCAGCAATAGCTCCCAAAGGAAAGGGGCCAGCAGCCAAAGACCTAGCTGGCCTGAAAGCCCCCCAGGGGGCCCACAAGCAGCCCCTCTCAATTTGGGTCTGGGGGCTTTCGCTGGGCGGGGAACCTTGGAGGGACCTGCAAGGTTGCAGTTCGCGGCCCGAGAAGCACTCTCCGGCCAACATGCCAAACGTCCAGCAATAGCTCCCAAACGAAAGGGGCCAGCAGCCAAAGACCTAGCTGGCCTGAAAGCCCCCCAGGGGGCCCACAAGCAGCCCCTCTCAATTTGGGTCTGGGGGCTTTCGCTGGGCGGGGAACCTTGCAGGTACCTGCAAGGTTGCAGTTCACGGCCCGAGAAGCACTCTCCGGCCAACATGCCAAACGTCCAGCAATAGCTCCCAAACGAAAGGGGCCAGCAGCCAAAGACCTAGCTGGCCTGAAAGCCCCCCAGGGGGCCCACAAGCAGCCCCTCTCAATTTGGGTCTGGGGGCTTTCGCTGGGCGGGGAACCTTGGAGGTACCTGCAAGGTTGCAGTTGGCGGCCCGAGAAGCACTCTCCGGCCAACATGCCAAACGTCCAGCAATAGCTCCCAAACGAAAGGGGCCAGCAGCCAAAGACCTAGCTGGCCTGAAAGCCCCCCAGGGGGCCCACAAGCAGCCCCTCTCAATTTGGGTCTGGGGGCTTTCGCTGGGCGGGGAACCTTGCAGGTACCTGCAAGGTTGCAGTTCGCGGCCCGAAAAGCACTCTACGGCCAACATGCCAAACGTCCAGCAATAGCTCCCAAAGGAAAGGGGCCAGCAGCCAAAGACCTAGCTGGCCTGAAAGCCCCCCAGGGGGCCCACAAGCAGCCCCTCTCAATTTGGGTCTGGGGGCTTTCGCTGGGCGGGGAACCTTGGAGGGACCTGCAAGGTTGCAGTTCGCGGCCCGAGAAGCACTCTCCGGCCAACATGCCAAACGTCCAGCAATAGCTCCCAAACGAAAGGGGCCAGCAGCCAAAGACCTAGCTGGCCTGAAAGCCCCCCAGGGGGCCCACAAGCAGCCCCTCTCAATTTGGGTCTGGGGGCTTTCGCTGGGCGGGGAACCTTGGAGGGACCTGCAAGGTTGCAGTTGGCGGCCCGAGAAGCACTCTCCGGCCAACATGCCAAACGTCCAGCAATAGCTCCCAAACGAAAGGGGCCAGCAGCCAAAGACCTAGCTGGCCTGAAAGCCCCCCAGGGGGCCCACAAGCAGCCCCTCTCAATTTGGGTCTGGGGGCTTTCGCTGGGCGGGGAACCTTGCAGGTACCTGCAAGGTTGCAGTTGGCGGCCCGAGAAGCACTCTCCGGCCAACATGCCAAACATCCAGCAATAGCTCCCAAACGAAAGGGGCCAGCAGCCAAAGACCTAGCTGGCCTGAAAGCCCCCCAGGGGGCCCACAAGCAGCCCCTCTCAATTTGGGTCTGGGGGCTTTCGCTGGGCGGGGAACCTTGGAGGGACCTGCAAGGTTGCAGTTCGCGGCCCGAGAAGCACTCTCCGGCCAACATGCCAAACGTCCAGCAATAGCTCCCAAACGAAAGGGGCCAGCAGCCAAAGACCTAGCTGGCCTGAAAGCCCCCCAGGGGGCCCACAAGCAGCCCCTCTCAATTTGGGTCTGGGGGCTTTCGCTGGGCGGGGAACCTCGGAGGTACCTGCAAGGTTGCAGTTCGCGGCCCGAGAAGCACTCTCCGGCCAACATGCCAAACGTCCAGCAATAGCTCCCAAACGAAAGGGGCCAGCAGCCAAAGACCTAGCTGGCCTGAAAGCCCCCCAGGGGGCCCACAAGCAGCCCCTCTCAATTTGGGTCTGGGGGCTTTCGCTGGGCGGGGAACCTTGGAGGTACCTGCAAGGTTGCAGTTCGCGGCCGGAGAAGCACTCTCCGGCCAACATGCCAAACGTCCAGCAATAGCTCCCAAACGAAAGGGGCCAGCAGCCAAAGACCTAGCTGGCCTGAAAGCCCCCCAGGGGGCCCACAAGCAGCCCCTCTCAATTTGGGTCTGGGGGCTTTCGCTGAGCTGGGAAACTTGGAGGTACCTGCAAGGTTGCAGTTCGCCGCCCGAGAAGCACTCTCCGGCCAACATGCCAAACGTCCAGCAATAGCTCCCAAACGAAAGGGGCCAGCAGCCAAAGACCTAGCTGGCCTGAAAGCCCCCCAGGGGGCCCACAAGCAGCCCCTCTCAATTTGGGTCTGGGGGCTTTCGCTGGGCGGGGAACCTTGGAGGGACCTGCAAGGTTGCAGTTCGCGGCCCGAGAAGCACTCTCCGGCCAACATGCCAAACGTCCAGCAATAGCTCCCAAACGAAAGGGGCCAGCAGCCAAAGACCTAGCTGGCCTGAAAGCCCCCCAGGGGGCCCACAAGCAGCCCCTCTCAATTTGGGTCTGGGGGCTTTCGCTGGGCAGGGAACCTTGGAGGTACCTGCAAGGTTGCAGTTCGCGGCCCGAGAAGCACTCTCCGGCCAACATGCCAAACGTCCAGCAATAGCTCCCAAAGGAAAGGGGCCAGCAGCCAAAGACCTAGCTGGCCTGAAAGCCCCCCAGGGGGCCCACAAGCAGCCCCTCTCAATTTGGGTCTGGGGGCTTTCGCTGGGCGGGGAAACTTGCAGGTACCTGCAAGGTTGCAGTTGGCGGCCCGAGAAGCACTCTCCGGCCAACATGCCAAACGTCCAGCAATAGCTCCCAAACGAAAGGGGCCAGCAGCCAAAGACCTAGGTGGCCTGAAAGCCCCCCAGGGGGCCCACAAGCAGCCCCTCTCAATTTGGGTCTGGGGGCTTTCGCTGGGCGGGGAACCTTGGAGGGACCTGCAAGGTTGCAGTTCGCGGCCCGAGAAGCACTCTCCGGCCAACATGCCAAACGTCCAGCAATAGCTCCCAAATGAAAGGGGCCAGCAGCCAAAGACCTAGCTGGCCTGAAAGTCCCCCAGGGGGCCCACAAGCAGCCCCTCTCAATTTGGGTCTGGGGGCTTTCGCTGGGCGGGGAACCTTGGAGGGACCTGCAAGGTTGCAGTTCGCGGCCCGAGAAGCACTCTCCGGCCAACATGCCAAACGTCCAGCAATAGCTCCCAAACGAAAGGGGCCAGCAGCCAAAGACCTAGCTGGCCTGAAAGCCCCCCAGGGGGCCCACAAGCAGCCCCTCTCAATTTGGGTCTGGGGGCTTTCGCTGGGCGGGGAACCTTGGAGGGACCTGCAAGGTTGCAGTTCGCGGCCCGAGAAGCACTCTCCGGCCAACATGCCAAACGTCCAGCAATAGCTCCCAAACGAAAGGGGCCAGCAGCCAAAGACCTAGGTGGCCTGAAAGCCCCCCAGGGGGCCCACAAGCAGCCCCTCTCAATTTGGGTCTGGGGGCTTTCGCTGGGCAGGGAACCTTCCAGGTACCTGCAAGGTTGCAGTTCGCGGCCCGAGAAGCACTCTCCGGCCAACATGCCAAACGTCCAGCAATAGCTCCCAAACGAAAGGGGCCAGCAGCCAAAGACCTAGCTGGCCTGAAAGCCCCCCAGGGGGCCCACAAGCAGCCCCTCTCAATTTGGGTCTGGGGGCTTTCGCTGGGCGGGGAACCTTGGAGGGACCTGCAAGGTTGCAGTTGGCGGCCCGAGAAGCACTCTCCGGCCAACATGCCAAACGTCCAGCAATAGCTCCCAAACGAAAGGGGCCAGCAGCCAAAGACCTAGCTGGCCTGAAAGCCCCCCAGGGGGCCCACAAGCAGCCCCTCTCAATTTGGGTCTGGGGGCTTTCGCTGGGCGGGGAACCTTGCAGGTACCTGCAAGGTTGCAGTTCGCGGCCCGAGAAGCACTCTCCGGCCAACATGCCAAACGTCCAGCAATAGCTCCCAAACGAAAGGGGCCAGCAGCCAAAGACCTAGCTGGCCTGAAAGCCCCCCAGGGGGCCCACAAGCAGCCCCTCTCAATTTGGGTCTGGGGGCTTTCGCTGGGCGGGGAACCTTGGAGGGACCTGCAAGGTTGCAGTTCGCGGCCCGAGAAGCACTCTCCGGCCAACATGCCAAACGTCCAGCAATAGCTCCCAAACGAAAGGGGCCAGCAGCCAAAGACCTAGCTGGCCTGAAAGCCCCCCAGGGGGCCCACAAGCAGCCCCTCTCAATTTGGGTCTGGGGGCTTTCGCTGAGCTGGGAAACTTGGAGGTACCTGCAAGGTTGCAGTTCGCGGCCCGAGAAGCACTCTCCGGCCAACATGCCAAACGTCCAGCAATAGCTCCCAAACGAAAGGGGCCAGCAGCCAAAGACCTAGCTGGCCTGAAAGCCCCCCAGGGGGCCCACAAGCAGCCCCTCTCAATTTGGGTCTGGGGGCTTTCGCTGGGCGGGGAACCTTGCAGGTACCTGCAAGGTTGCAGTTCGCGGCCCGAGAAGCACTCTCCGGCCAACATGCCAAACGTCCAGCAATAGCTCCCAAACGAAAGGGGCCAGCAGCCAAAGACCTAGCTGGCCTGAAAGCCCCCCAGGGGGCCCACAAGCAGCCCCTCTCAATTTGGGTCTGGGGACTTTCGCTGAGCTGGGAAACTTGGAGGTACCTGCAAGGTTGCAGTTCGCGGCCCGAGAAGCACTCTCCGGCCAACATGCCAAACGTCCAGCAATAGCTCCCAAACGAAAGGGGCCAGCAGCCAAAGACCTAGCTGGCCTGAAAGCCCCCCAGGGGGCCCACAAGCAGCCCCTCTCAATTTGGGTCTGGGGGCTTTCGCTGGGCGGGGAACCTTGCAGGTACCTGCAAGGTTGCAGTTCGCGGCCCGAGAAGCACTCTCCGGCCAACATGCCAAACGTCCAGCAATAGCTCCCAAACGAAAGGGGCCAGCAGCCAAAGACCTAGCTGGCCTGAAAGCCCCCCAGGGGGCCCACAAGCAGCCCCTCTCAATTTGGGTCTGGGGGCTTTCGCTGGGCGGGGAACCTTGGAGGGACCTGCAAGGTTGCAGTTCGCGGCCCGAGAAGCACTCTCCGGCCAACATGCCAAACGTCCAGCAATAGCTCCCAAACGAAAGGGGCCAGCAGCCAAAGACCTAGCTGGCCTGAAAGCCCCCCAGGGGGCCCACAAGCAGCCCCTCTCAATTTGGGTCTGGGGGCTTTCGCTGGGCGGGGAACCTTGGAGGGACCTGCAAGGTTGCAGTTCGCGGCCCGAGAAGCACTCTCCGGCCAACATGCCAAACGTCCAGCAATAGCTCCCAAACGAAAGGGGCCAGCAGCCAAAGACCTAGCTGGCCTGAAAGCCCCCCAGGGGGCCCACAAGCAGCCCCTCTCAATTTGGGTCTGGGGGCTTTCGCTGAGCTGGGAAACTTGGAGGTACCTGCAAGGTTGCAGTTCGCGGCCCGAGAAGCACTCTCCGGCCAACATGCCAAACGTCCAGCAATAGCTCCCAAACGAAAGGGGCCAGCAGCCAAAGACCTAGCTGGCCTGAAAGCCCCCCAGGGGGCCCACAAGCAGCCCCTCTCAATTTGGGTCTGGGGGCTTTCGCTGGGCGGGGAACCTTGGAGGTACCTGCAAGGTTGCAGTTCGCGGCCCGAGAAGCACTCTCCGGCCAACATGCCAAACGTCCAGCAATAGCTCCCAAACGAAAGGGGCCAGCAGCCAAAGACCTAGGTGGCCTGAAAGCCCCCCAGGGGGCCCACAAGCAGCCCCTCTCAATTTGGGTCTGGGGGCTTTCGCTGAGCTGGGAAACTTGGAGGTACCTGCAAGGTTGCAGTTCGCGGCCCGAGAAGCACTCTCCGGCCAACATGCCAAACGTCCAGCAATAGCTCCCAAACGAAAGGGGCCAGCAGCCAAAGACCTAGCTGGCCTGAAAGCCCCCCAGGGGGCCCACAAGCAGCCCCTCTCAATTTGGGTCTGGGGGCTTTCACTGAGCTGGGTAACTTGGAGGTACCTGCAAGGTTGCAGTTCGCGGCCCGAGAAGCACTCTCCGGCCAACATGCCAAACGTCCAGCAATAGCTCCCAAACGAAAGGGGCCAGCAGCCAAAGACCTAGCTGGCCTGAAAGCCCCCCAGGGGGCCCACAAGCAGCCCCTCTCAATTTGGGTCTGGGGGCTTTCGCTGGGCGGGGAACCTTGGAGGTACCTGCAAGGTTGTATTTGGCGGCCCGAGAAGCACTCTCCGGCCAACATGCCAAACGTCCAGCAATAGCTCCCAAACGAAAGGGGCCAGCAGCCAAAGACCTAGGTGGCCTGAAAGCCCCCCAGGGGGCCCACAAGCAGCCCCTCTCAATTTGGGTCTGGGGGCTTTCGCTGGGCGGGGAACCTTGCAGGTACCTGCAAGGTTGCAGTTCGCGGCCCGAAAAGCACTCTCCGGCCAACATGCCAAACGTCCAGCAATAGCTCCCAAACGAAAGGGGCCAGCAGCCAAAGACCTAGCTGGCCTGAAAGCCCCCCAGGGGGCCCACAAGCAGCCCCTCTCAATTTGGGTCTGGGGGCTTTCGCTGGGCGGGGAACCTTGGAGGGACCTGCAAGGTTGCAGTTCGCGGCCCGAGAAGCACTCTCCGGCCAACATGCCAAACGTCCAGCAATAGCTCCCAAACGAAAGGGGCCAGCAGCCAAAGACCTAGCTGGCCTGAAAGCCCCCCAGGGGGCCCACAAGCAGCCCCTCTCAATTTGGGTCTGGGGGCTTTCGCTGGGCGGGGAACCTTGCAGGTACCTGCAAGGTTGCAGTTCGCGGCCCGAGAAGCACTCTCCGGCCAACATGCCAAACGTCCAGCAATAGCTCCCAAACGAAAGGGGCCAGCAGCCAAAGACCTAGCTGGCCTGAAAGCCCCCCAGGGGGCCCACAAGCAGCCCCTCTCCATTTGGGTCTGGGGGCTTTCGCTGGGCGGGGAACCTTGGAGGTACCTGCAAGGTTGCAGTTGGCGGCCCGAGAAGCACTCTCCGGCCAACATGCCAAACGTCCAGCAATAGCTCCCAAACGAAAGGGGCCAGCAGCCAAAGACCTAGCTGGCCTGAAAGCCCCCCAGGGGGCCCACAAGCAGCCCCTCTCAATTTGGGTCTGGGGGCTTTCGCTGGGCGGGGAACATTGGAGGGACCTGCAAGGTTGCAGTTCGCGGCCCGAGAAGCACTCTCCGGCCAACATGCCAAACGTCCAGCAATAGCTCCCAAACGAAAGGGGCCAGCAGCCAAAGACCTAGGTGGCCTGAAAGCCCCCCAGGGGGCCCACAAGCAGCCCCTCTCAATTTGGGTCTGGGGGCTTTCGCTGGGCGGGGAACCTTGGAGGTACCTGCAAGGTTGCAGTTCGCGGCCCGAGAAGCACTCTCCGGCCAACATGCCAAACGTCCAGCAATAGCTCCCAAACGAAAGGGGCCAGCAGCCAAAGACCTAGGTGGCCTGAAAGCCCCCCAGGGGGCCCACAAGCAGCCCCTCTCAATTTGGGTCTGGGGGCTTTCGCTGGGCGGGGAACCTTGGAGGTACCTGCAAGGTTGCAGTTCGCGGCCCGAGAAGCACTCTCCGGCCAACATGCCAAACGTCCAGCAATAGCTCCCAAACGAAAGGGGCCAGCAGCCAAAGACCTAGCTGGCCTGAAAGCCCCCCAGGGGGCCCACAAGCAGCCCCTCTCAATTTGGGTCTGGGGGCTTTCGCTGGGCGGGGAACCTTGGAGGGACCTGCAAGGTTGCAGTTCGCGGCCCGAGAAGCACTCTCCGGCCAACATGCCAAACGTCCAGCAATAGCTCCCAAAGGAAAGGGGCCAGCAGCCAAAGACCAAGGTGGCCTGAAAGCCCCCCAGGGGGCCCACAAGCAGCCCCTCTCAATTTGGGTCTGGGGGCTTTCGCTGGGCGGGGAACCTTGGAGGGACCTGCAAGGTTGCAGTTCGCGGCCCGAGAAGCACTCTCCGGCCAACATGCCAAACGTCCAGCAATAGCTCCCAAACGAAAGGGGCCAGCAGCCAAAGACCTAGCTGGCCTGAAAGCCCCCCAGGGGGCCCACAAGCAGCCCCTCTCAATTTGGGTCTGGGGGCTTTCGCTGGGCGGGGAACCTTGGAGGTACCTGCAAGGTTGCAGTTGGCGGCCCGAGAAGCACTCTCCGGCCAACATGCCAAACGTCCAGCAATAGCTCCCAAACGAAAGGGGCCAGCAGCCAAAGACCTAGCTGGCCTGAAAGCCCCCCAGGGGGCCCACAAGCAGCCCCTCTCAATTTGGGTCTGGGGGCTTTCGCGGGGCGGGGAACCTTGCAGGTACCTGCAAGGTTGCAGTTCGCGGCCCGAGAAGCACTCTCCGGCCAACATGCCAAACGTCCAGCAATAGCTCCCAAACGAAAGGGGCCAGCAGCCAAAGACCTAGCTGGCCTGAAAGCCCCCCAGGGGGCCCACAAGCAGCCCCTCTCAATTTGGGTCTGGGGGCTTTCGCTGGGCGGGGAACCTTGGAGGTCCCTGCAAGCTTGCAGTTCGCGGCCCGAGAAGCACTCTCCGGCCAACATGCCAAACGTCCAGCAATAGCTCCCAAACGAAAGGGGCCAGCAGCCAAAGACCTAGCTGGCCTGAAAGCCCCCCAGGGGGCCCACAAGCAGCCCCTCTCAATTTGGGTCTGGGGGCTTTCGCTGGGCGGGGAACCTTGGAGGTACCTGCAAGGTTGCAGTTCGCGGCCCGAGAAGCACTCTCCGGCCAACATGCCAAACGTCCAGCAATAGCTCCCAAACGAAAGGGGCCAGCAGCCAAAGACCTAGCTGGCCTGAAAGCCCCCCAGGGGGCCCACAAGCAGCCCCTCTCAATTTGGGTCTGGGGGCATTCGCTGGGCGGGGAACCTTGGAGGGACCTGCAAGGTTGCAGTTCGCGGCCCGAGAAGCACTCTCCGGCCAACATGCCAAACGTCCAGCAATAGCTCCCAAACGAAAGGGGCCAGCAGCCAAAGACCTAGCTGGCCTGAAAGCCCCCCAGGGGGCCCACAAGCAGCCCCTCTCAATTTGGGTCTGGGGGCTTTCGCTGGGCGGGGAACCTTGGAGGTACCTGCAAGGTTGCAGTTCGCGGCCCGAGAAGCACTCTCCGGCCAACATGCCAAACGTCCAGCAATAGCTCCCAAACGAAAGGGGCCAGCAGCCAAAGACCTAGCTGGCCTGAAAGCCCCCCAGGGGGCCCACAAGCAGCCCCTCTCAATTTGGGTCTGGGGGCTTTCGCTGGGCGGGGAACCTTGGAGGGACCTGCAAGGTTGCAGTTCGCGGCCCGAGAAGCACTCTCCGGCCAACATGCCAAACGTCCAGCAATAGCTCCCAAAGGAAAGGGGCCAGCAGCCAAAGACCTAGCTGGCCTGAAAGCCCCCCAGGGGGCCCACAAGCAGCCCTTCTCAATTTGGGTCTGGGGGCATTCGCTGGGCTGGGAACCTTGGAGGTACCTGCAAGGTTGCAGTTCGCGGCCCGAGAAGCACTCTCCGGCCAACATGCCAAACGTCCAGCAATAGCTCCCAAACGAAAGGGGCCAGCAGCCAAAGACCTAGCTGGCCTGAAAGCCCCCCAGGGGGCCCACAAGCAGCCCCTCTCAATTTGGGTCTGGGGGCTTTCGCTGGGCGGGGAACCTTGCAGGTACCTGCAAGGTTGCAGTTCGCGGCCCGAGAAGCACTCTCCGGCCAACATGCCAAACGTCCAGCAATAGCTCCCAAAGGAAAAGGGCCAGCAGCCAAAGACCTAGCTGGCCTGAAAGCCCCCCAGGGGGCCCACAAGCAGCCCCTCTCAATTTGGGTCTGGGGGCTTTCGCTGGGCGGGGAACCTTGGAGGGACCTGCAAGGTTGCAGTTCGCGGCCCGAGAAGCACTCTCCGGCCAACATGCCAAACGTCCAGCAATAGCTCCCAAACGAAAGGGGCCAGCAGCCAAAGACCTAGCTGGCCTGAAAGCCCCCCAGGGGGCCCACAAGCAGCCCTTCTCAATTTGGGTCTGGGGGCATTCGCTGGGCGGGGAACCTTGGAGGTACCTGCAAGGTTGCAGTTGGCGGCCCGAGAAGCACTCTCCGGCCAACATGCCAAACGTCCAGCAATAGCTCCCAAACGAAAGGGGCCAGCAGCCAAAGACCTAGCTGGCCTGAAAGCCCCCCAGGGGGCCCACAAGCAGCCCCTCTCAATTTGGGTCTGGGGGCTTTCGCTGGGCGGGGAACCTTGGAGGTACCTGCAAGGTTGCAGTTCGCGGCCCGAGAAGCACTCTCCGGCCAACATGCCAAACGTCCAGCAATAGCTCCCAAACGAAAGGGGCCAGCAGCCAAAGACCTAGCTGGCCTGAAAGCCCCCCAGGGGGCCCACAAGCAGCCCCTCTCAATTTGGGTCTGGGGGCTTTCGCTGGGCGGGGAACCTTGGAGGGACCTGCAAGGTTGCAGTTCGCGGCCCGAGAAGCACTCTCCGGCCAACATGCCAAACGTCCAGCAATAGCTCCCAAACGAAAGGGGCCAGCAGCCAAAGACCTAGCTGGCCTGAAAGCCCCCCAGGGGGCCCACAAGCAGCCCCTCTCAATTTGGGTCTGGGGGCTTTCGCTGGGCGGGGAACCTTGGAGGTACCTGCAAGGTTGCAGTTCGCGGCCCGAGAAGCACTCTCCGGCCAACATGCCAAACGTCCAGCAATAGCTCCCAAACGAAAGGGGCCAGCAGCCAAAGACCTAGCTGGCCTGAAAGCCCCCCAGGGGGCCCACAAGCAGCCCTTCTCAATTTGGGTCTGGGGGCATTCGCTGGGCGGGGAACCTTGGAGGGACCTGCAAGGTTGCAGTTCGCGGCCCGAGAAGCACTCTCCGGCCAACATGCCAAACGTTCAGCAATAGCTCCCAAACGAAAGGGGCCAGCAGCCAAAGACCTAGCTGGCCTGAAAGCCCCCCAGGGGGCCCACAAGCAGCCCCTCTCAATTTGGGTCTGGGGGCTTTCGCTGGGCGGGGAACCTTGGAGGTACCTGCAAGGTTGCAGTTCGCGGCCCGAGAAGCACTCTCCGGCCAACATGCCAAACGTCCAGCAATAGCTCCCAAACGAAAGGGGCCAGCAGCCAAAGACCTAGCTGGCCTGAAAGCCCCCCAGGGGGCCCACAAGAAGCCCCTCTCAATTTGGGTCTGGGGGCTTTCGCTGGGCGGGGAACCTTGGAGGGACCTGCAAGGTTGCAGTTCGCGGCCCGAGAAGCACTCTCCGGCCAACATGCCAAACGTCCAGCAATAGCTCCCAAACGAAAGGTGCCAGCAGCCAAAGACCTAGCTGGCCTGAAAGCCCCCCAGGGGGCCCACAAGCAGCCCCTCTCAATTTGGGTCTGGGGGCTTTCGCTGGGCGGGGAACCTTGGAGGGACCTGCAAGGTTGCAGTTCGCGGCCCGAGAAGCACTCTCCGGCCAACATGCCAAACGTCCAGCAATAGCTCCCAAACGAAAGGGGCCAGCAGCCAAAGACCTAGCTGGCCTGAAAGCCCCCCAGGGGGCCCACAAGCAGCCCCTCTCAATTTGGGTCTGGGGGCTTTCGCTGGGCGGGGAACCTTGCAGGTACCTGCAAGGTTGCAGTTCGCGGCCCGAGAAGCACTCTCCGGCCAACATGCCAAACGTCCAGCAATAGCTCCCAAACGAAAGGGGCCAGCAGCCAAAGACCTAGCTGGCCTGAAAGCCCCCCAGGGGGCCCACAAGCAGCCCCTCTCAATTTGGGTCTGGGGGCTTTCGCTGAGCTGGGAAACTTGGAGGTACCTGCAAGGTTGCAGTTCGCGGCCCGAGAAGCACTCTCCGGCCAACATGCCAAACGTCCAGCAATAGCTCCCAAACGAAAGGGGCCAGCAGCCAAAGACCTAGCTGGCCTGAAAGCCCCCCAGGGGGCCCACAAGCAGCCCCTCTCAATTTGGGTCTGGGGGCTTTCACTGAGCTGGGTAACTTGGAGGTACCTGCAAGGTTGCAGTTCGCGGCCCGAGAAGCACTCTCCGGCCAACATGCCAAACGTCCAGCAATAGCTCCCAAACGAAAGGGGCCAGCAGCCAAAGACCTAGCTGGCCTGAAAGCCCCCCAGGGGGCCCACAAGCAGCCCCTCTCAATTTGGGTCTGGGGGCTTTCGCTGGGCGGGGAACCTTGGAGGTACCTGCAAGGTTGCATTTGGCGGCCCGAGAAGCACTCTCCGGCCAACATGCCAAACGTCCAGCAATAGCTCCCAAACGAAAGGGGCCAGCAGCCAAAGACCTAGCTGGCCTGAAAGCCCCCCAGGGGGCCCACAAGCAGCCCCTCTCAATTTGGGTCTGGGGGCTTTCGCTGGGCGGGGAACCTTGCAGGTACCTGCAAGGTTGCAGTTCGCGGCCCGAGAAGAACTCTCCGGACAACATGCCAAACGTCCAGCAATAGCTCCCAAACGAAAGGGGCCAGCAGCCAAAGACCTAGCTGGCCTGAAAGCCCCCCAGGGGGCCCACAAGCAGCCCCTCTCAATTTGGGTCTGGGGGCTTTCGCTGGGCGGGGAACCTTGGAGGGACCTGCAAGGTTGCAGTTCGCGGCCCGAGAAGCACTCTCCGGCCAACATGCCAAACGTCCAGCAATAGCTCCCAAACGAAAGGGGCCAGCAGCCAAAGACCTAGCTGGCCTGAAAGCCCCCCAGGGGGCCCACAAGCAGCCCCTCTCAATTTGGGTCTGGGGGCTTTCGCTGGGCGGGGAACCTTGCAGGTACCTGCAAGGTTGCAGTTCGCGGCCCGAGAAGCACTCTCCGGCCAACATGCCAAACGTCCAGCAATAGCTCCCAAACGAAAGGGGCCAGCAGCCAAAGACCTAGGTGGCCTGAAAGCCCCCCAGGGGGCCCACAAGCAGCCCCTCTCCATTTGGGTCTGGGGGCTTTCGCTGGTCGGGGAACCTTGGAGGTACCTGCAAGGTTGCAGTTCGCGGCCCGAGAAGCACTCTCCGGCCAACATGCCAAACGTCCAGCAATAGCTCCCAAACGAAAGGGGCCAGCAGCCAAAGACCTAGCTGGCCTGAAAGCCCCCCAGGGGGCCCACAAGCAGCCCCTCTCAATTTGGGTCTGGGGGCTTTCGCTGGGCGGGGAACCTTGCAGGTACCTGCAAGGTTGCAGTTGGCGGCCCGAGAAGCACTCTCCGGCCAACATGCCAAACGTCCAGCAATAGCTCCCAAACGAAAGGGGCCAGCAGCCAAAGACCTAGCTGGCCTGAAAGCCCCCCAGGGGGCCCACAAGCAGCCCCTCTCAATTTGGGTCTGGGGGCTTTCGCTGGGCGGGGAACCTTGGAGGGACCTGCAAGGTTGCAGTTCGCGGCCCGAGAAGCACTCTCCGGCCAACATGCCAAACGTCCAGCAATAGCTCCCAAACGAAAGGGGCCAGCAGCCAAAGACCTAGCTGGCCTGAAAGCCCCCCAGGGGGCCCACAAGCAGCCCCTCTCAATTTGGGTCTGGGGGCTTTCGCTGGGCGGGGAACCTTGGAGGGACCTGCAAGGTTGCAGTTCGCGGCCCGAGAAGCACTCTCCGGCCAACATGCCAAACGTCCAGCAATAGCTCCCAAACGAAATGGGCCAGCAGCCAAAGACCTAGCTGGCCTGAAAGCCCCCCAGGGGGCCCACAAGCAGCCCCTCTCAATTTGGGTCTGGGGGCTTTCGCTGGGCGGGGAACCTTGGAGGTACCTGCAAGGTTGCAGTTCGCGGCCCGAGAAGCACTCTCCGGCCAACATGCCAAACGTCCAGCAATAGCTCCCAAACGAAAGGGGCCAGCAGCCAAAGACCTAGCTGGCCTGAAAGCCCCCCAGGGGGCCCACAAGCAGCCCCTCTCAATTTGGGTCTGGGGGCTTTCGCTGGGCGGGGAACCTTGGAGGTACCTGCAAGGTTGCAGTTCGCGGCCCGAGAAGCACTCTCCGGCCAACATGCCAAACGTCCAGCAATAGCTCCCAAACGAAAGGGGCCAGCAGCCAAAGACCTAGCTGGCCTGAAAGCCCCCCAGGGGGCCCACAAGCAGCCCCTCTCAATTTGGGTCTGGGGGCTTTCGCTGGGCAGGGAACCTTGGAGGTACCTGCAAGGTTGCAGTTGGCGGCCCGAGAAGCACTCTCCGGCCAACATGCCAAACGTCCAGCAATAGCTCCCAAACGAAAGGGGCCAGCAGCCAAAGACCTAGCTGGCCTGAAAGCCCCCCAGGGGGCCCACAAGCAGCCCCTCTCAATTTGGGTCTGGGGGCTTTCGCTGGGCGGGGAACCTTGGAGGTACCTGCAAGGTTGCAGTTCGCGGCCCGAGAAGCACTCTCCGGCCAACATGCCAAACGTCCAGCAATAGCTCCCAAACGAAAGGGGCCAGCAGCCAAAGACCTAGCTGGCCTGAAAGCCCCCCAGGGGGCCCACAAGCAGCCCCTCTCAATTTGGGTCTGGGGGCTTTCGCTGGGCGGGGAACCTTGCAGGTACCTGCAAGGTTGCAGTTCGCGGCCCGAGAAGCACTCTCCGGCCAACATGCCAAACGTCCAGCAATAGCTCCCAAACGAAAGGGGCCAGCAGCCAAAGACCTAGCTGGCCTGAAAGCCCCCCAGGAGGCCCACAAGCAGCCCCTCTCAATTTGGGTCTGGGGGCTTTCGCTGGGCGGGGAACCTTGGAGGGACCTGCAAGGTTGCAGTTCGCGGCCCGAGAAGCACTCTCCGGCCAACATGCCAAACGTCCAGCAATAGCTCCCAAACGAAAGGGGCCAGCAGCCAAAGACCTAGGTGGCCTGAAAGCCCCCCAGGGGGCCCACAAGCAGCCCCTCTCAATTTGGGTCTGGGGGCTTTCGCTGAGCTGGGAAACTTGGAGGTACCTGCAAGGTTGCAGTTCGCGGACGGAGAAGCACTCTCCGGCCAACATGCCAAACGTCCAGCAATAGCTCCCAAACGAAAGGGGCCAGCAGCCAAAGACCTAGGTGGCCTGAAAGCCCCCCAGGGGGCCCACAAGCAGCCCCTCTCAATTTGGGTCTGGGGGCTTTCGCTGGGCGGGGAACCTTGCAGGTACCTGCAAGGTTGCAGTTCGCGGCCCGAAAAGCACTCTCCGGCCAACATGCCAAACGTCCAGCAATAGCTCCCAAACGAAAGGGGCCAGCAGCCAAAGACCTAGCTGGCCTGAAAGCCCCCCAGGGGGCCCACAAGCAGCCCCTCTCAATTTGGGTCTGGGGGCTTTCGCTGGGCGGGGAACCTTGGAGGGACCTGCAAGGTTGCAGTTCGCGGCCCGAGAAGCACTCTCCGGCCAACATGCCAAACGTCCAGCAATAGCTCCCAAACGAAAGGGGCCAGCAGCCAAAGACCTAGCTGGCCTGAAAGCCCCCCAGGGGGCCCACAAGCAGCCCCTCTCAATTTGGGTCTGGGGGCTTTCGCTGGGCGGGGAACCTTGCAGGTACCTGCAAGGTTGCAGTTCGCGGCCCGAGAAGCACTCTCCGGCCAACATGCCAAACGTCCAGCAATAGCTCCCAAACGAAAGGGGCCAGCAGCCAAAGACCTAGCTGGCCTGAAAGCCCCCCAGGGGGCCCACAAGCAGCCCCTCTCCATTTGGGTCTGGGGGCTTTCGCTGGGCGGGGAACCTTGGAGGTACCTGCAAGGTTGCAGTTGGCGGCCCGAGAAGCACTCTCCGGCCAACATGCCAAACGTCCAGCAATAGCTCCCAAACGAAAGGGGCCAGCAGCCAAAGACCTAGCTGGCCTGAAAGCCCCCCAGGGGGCCCACAAGCAGCCCCTCTCAATTTGGGTCTTGGGGCTTTCGCTGGGCGGGGAACATTGGAGGGACCTGCAAGGTTGCAGTTCGCGGCCCGAGAAGCACTCTCCGGCCAACATGCCAAACGTCCAGCAATAGCTCCCAAACGAAAGGGGCCAGCAGCCAAAGACCTAGGTGGCCTGAAAGCCCCCCAGGGGGCCCACAAGCAGCCCCTCTCAATTTGGGTCTGGGGGCTTTCGCTGGGCGGGGAACCTTGGAGGTACCTGCAAGGTTGCAGTTCGCGGCCCGAGAAGCACTCTCCGGCCAACATGCCAAACGTCCAGCAATAGCTCCCAAACGAAAGGGGCCAGCAGCCAAAGACCTAGGTGGCCTGAAAGCCCCCCAGGGGGCCCACAAGCAGCCCCTCTCAATTTGGGTCTGGGGGCTTTCGCTGGGCGGGGAACCTTGGAGGTACCTGCAAGGTTGCAGTTCGCGGCCCGAGAAGCACTCTCCGGCCAACATGCCAAACGTCCAGCAATAGCTCCCAAACGAAAGGGGCCAGCAGCCAAAGACCTAGGTGGCCTGAAAGCCCCCCAGGGGGCCCACAAGCAGCCCCTCTCAATTTGGGTCTGGGGGCTTTCGCTGGGCGGGGAACCTTGGAGGGACCTGCAAGGTTGCAGTTCGCGGCCCGAGAAGCACTCTCCGGCCAACATGCCAAACGTCCAGCAATAGCTCCCAAAGGAAAGGGGCCAGCAGCCAAAGACCAAGGTGGCCTGAAAGCCCCCCAGGGGGCCCACAAGCAGCCCCTCTCAATTTGGGTCTGGGGGCTTTCGCTGGGCGGGGAACCTTGGAGGGACCTGCAAGGTTGCAGTTGGCGGCCCGAGAAGCACTCTCCGGCCAACATGCCAAACGTCCAGCAATAGCTCCCAAACGAAAGGGGCCAGCAGCCAAAGACCTAGGTGGCCTGAAAGCCCCCCAGGGGGCCCACAAGCAGCCCCTCTCAATTTGGGTCTGGGGGCTTTCGCTGGGCGGGGAACCTTGGAGGTACCTGCAAGGTTGCAGTTGGCGGCCCGAGAAGCACTCTCCGGCCAACATGCCAAACGTCCAGCAATAGCTCCCAAACGAAAGGGGCCAGCAGCCAAAGACCTAGCTGGCCTGAAAGCCCCCCAGGGGGCCCACAAGCAGCCCCTCTCCATTTGGGTCTGGGGGCTTTCGCGGGGCGGGGAACCTTGCAGGTACCTGCAAGGTTGCAGTTCGCGGCCCGAGAAGCACTCTCCGGCCAACATGCCAAACGTCCAGCAATAGCTCCCAAACGAAAGGGGCCAGCAGCCAAAGACCTAGCTGGCCTGAAAGCCCCCCAGGGGGCCCACAAGCAGCCCCTCTCAATTTGGGTCTGGGGGCTTTCGCTGGGCGGGGAACCTTGGAGGGACCTGCAAGGTTGCAGTTCGCGGCCCGAGAAGCACTCTCCGGCCAACATGCCAAACGTCCAGCAATAGCTCCCAAACGAAAGGGGCCAGCAGCCAAAGACCTAGCTGGCCTGAAAGCCCCCCAGGGGGCCCACAAGCAGCCCCTCTCAATTTGGGTCTGGGGGCTTTCGCTGGGCGGGGAACCTTGGAGGTACCTGCAAGGTTGCAGTTCGCGGCCCGAGAAGCACTCTCCGGCCAACATGCCAAACGTCCAGCAATAGCTCCCAAACGAAAGGGGCCAGCAGCCAAAGACCTAGCTGGCCTGAAAGCCCCCCAGGGGGCCCACAAGCAGCCCTTCTCAATTTGGGTCTGGGGGCATTCGCTGGGCTGGGAACCTTGGAGGTACCTGCAAGGTTGCAGTTCGCGGCCCGAGAAGCACTCTCCGGCCAACATGCCAAACGTCCAGCAATAGCTCCCAAACGAAAGGGGCCAGCAGCCAAAGACCTAGCTGGCCTGAAAGCCCCCCAGGGGGCCCACAAGCAGCCCCTCTCAATTTGGGTCTGGGGGCTTTCGCTGGGCGGGGAACCTTGGAGGTACCTGCAAGGTTGCAGTTCGCGGCCCGAGAAGCACTCTCCGGCCAACATGCCAAACGTCCAGCAATAGCTCCCAAAGGAAAAGGGCCAGCAGCCAAAGACCTAGCTGGCCTGAAAGCCCCCCAGGGGGCCCACAAGCAGCCCCTCTCAATTTGGGTCTGGGGGCTTTCGCTGGGCGGGGAACCTTGGAGGGACCTGCAAGGTTGCAGTTCGCGGCCCGAGAAGCACTCTCCGGCCAACATGCCAAACGTCCAGCAATAGCTCCCAAACGAAAGGGGCCAGCAGCCAAAGACCTAGCTGGCCTGAAAGCCCCCCAGGGGGCCCACAAGCAGCCCTTCTCAATTTGGGTCTGGGGGCATTCGCTGGGCGGGGAACCTTGGAGGTACCTGCAAGGTTGCAGTTCGCGGCCCGAGAAGCACTCTCCGGCCAACATGCCAAACGTCCAGCAATAGCTCCCAAACGAAAGGGGCCAGCAGCCAAAGACCTAGCTGGCCTGAAAGCCCCCCAGGGGGCCCACAAGCAGCCCCTCTCAATTTGGGTCTGGGGGCTTTCGCTGGGCGGGGAACCTTGGAGGTACCTGCAAGGTTGCAGTTCGCGGCCCGAGAAGCACTCTCCGGCCAACATGCCAAACGTCCAGCAATAGCTCCCAAACGAAAGGGGCCAGCAGCCAAAGACCTAGCTGGCCTGAAAGCCCCCCAGGGGGCCCACAAGCAGCCCCTCTCAATTTGGGTCTGGGGGCTTTCGCTGGGCGGGGAACCTTGGAGGGACCTGCAAGGTTGCAGTTCGCGGCCCGAGAAGCACTCTCCGGCCAACATGCCAAACGTCCAGCAATAGCTCCCAAACGAAAGGGGCCAGCAGCCAAAGACCTAGCTGGCCTGAAAGCCCCCCAGGGGGCCCACAAGCAGCCCCTCTCAATTTGGGTCTGGGGGCTTTCGCTGGGCGGGGAACCTTGCAGGTACCTGCAAGGTTGCAGTTCGCGGCCCGAGAAGCACTCTCCGGCCAACATGCCAAACGTCCAGCAATAGCTCCCAAACGAAAGGGGCCAGCAGCCAAAGACCTAGCTGGCCTGAAAGCCCCCCAGGGGGCCCACAAGCAGCCCTTCTCAATTTGGGTCTGGGGGCATTCGCTGGGCGGGGAACCTTGGAGGTACCTGCAAGGTTGCAGTTCGCGGCCCGAGAAGCACTCTCCGGCCAACATGCCAAACGTTCAGCAATAGCTCCCAAACGAAAGGGGCCAGCAGCCAAAGACCTAGCTGGCCTGAAAGCCCCCCAGGGGGCCCACAAGCAGCCCCTCTCAATTTGGGTCTGGGGGCTTTCGCTGGGCGGGGAACCTTGGAGGTACCTGCAAGGTTGCAGTTCGCGGCCCGAGAAGCACTCTCCGGCCAACATGCCAAACGTCCAGCAATAGCTCCCAAACGAAAGGGGCCAGCAGCCAAAGACCTAGCTGGCCTGAAAGCCCCCCAGGGGGCCCACAAGCAGCCCCTCTCAATTTGGGTCTGGGGGCTTTCGCTGGGCGGGGAACCTTGGAGGGACCTGCAAGGTTGCAGTTCGCGGCCCGAGAAGCACTCTCCGGCCAACATGCCAAACGTCCAGCAATAGCTCCCAAACGAAAGGGGCCAGCAGCCAAAGACCTAGCTGGCCTGAAAGCCCCCCAGGGGGCCCACAAGCAGCCCCTCTCAATTTGGGTCTGGGGGCTTTCGCTGGGCGGGGAACCTTGGAGGGACCTGCAAGGTTGCAGTTCGCGGCCCGAGAAGCACTCTCCGGCCAACATGCCAAACGTCCAGCAATAGCTCCCAAACGAAAGGGGCCAGCAGCCAAAGACCTAGCTGGCCTGAAAGCCCCCCAGGGGGCCCACAAGCAGCCCTTCTCAATTTGGGTCTGGGGGCATTCGCTGGGCGGGGAACCTTGGAGGTACCTGCAAGGTTGCAGTTCGCGGCCCGAGAAGCACTCTCCGGCCAACATGCCAAACGTCCAGCAATAGCTCCCAAACGAAAGGGGCCAGCAGCCAAAGACCTAGCTGGCCTGAAAGCCCCCCAGGGGGCCCACAAGCAGCCCCTCTCAATTTGGGTCTGGGGGCTTTCGCTGGGCGGGGAACCTTGGAGGTACCTGCAAGGTTGCAGTTCGCGGCCCGAGAAGCACTCTCCGGCCAACATGCCAAACGTCCAGCAATAGCTCCCAAACGAAAGGGGCCAGCAGCCAAAGACCTAGCTGGCCTGAAAGCCCCCCAGGGGGCCCACAAGCAGCCCCTCTCAATTTGGGTCTGGGGGCTTTCGCTGGGCGGGGAACCTTGGAGGGACCTGCAAGGTTGCAGTTCGCGGCCCGAGAAGCACTCTCCGGCCAACATGCCAAACGTCCAGCAATAGCTCCCAAACGAAAGGGGCCAGCAGCCAAAGACCTAGCTGGCCTGAAAGCCCCCCAGGGGGCCCACAAGCAGCCCCTCTCAATTTGGGTCTGGGGGCTTTCGCTGGGCGGGGAACCTTGCAGGTACCTGCAAGGTTGCAGTTCGCGGCCCGAGAAGCACTCTCCGGCCAACATGCCAAACGTCCAGCAATAGCTCCCAAACGAAAGGGGCCAGCAGCCAAAGACCTAGCTGGCCTGAAAGCCCCCCAGGGGGCCCACAAGCAGCCCTTCTCAATTTGGGTCTGGGGGCATTCGCTGGGCGGGGAACCTTGGAGGTACCTGCAAGGTTGCAGTTCGCGGCCCGAGAAGCACTCTCCGGCCAACATGCCAAACGTTCAGCAATAGCTCCCAAACGAAAGGGGCCAGCAGCCAAAGACCTAGCTGGCCTGAAAGCCCCCCAGGGGGCCCACAAGCAGCCCCTCTCAATTTGGGTCTGGGGGCTTTCGCTGGGCGGGGAACCTTGGAGGGACCTGCAAGGTTGCAGTTCGCGGCCCGAGAAGCACTCTCCGGCCAACATGCCAAACGTCCAGCAATAGCTCCCAAACGAAAGGGGCCAGCAGCCAAAGACCTAGCTGGCCTGAAAGCCCCCCAGGGGGCCCACAAGCAGCCCCTCTCAATTTGGGTCTGGGGGCTTTCGCTGGGCGGGGAACCTTGGAGGGACCTGCAAGGTTGCAGTTCGCGGCCCGAGAAGCACTCTCCGGCCAACATGCCAAACGTCCAGCAATAGCTCCCAAACGAAAGGGGCCAGCAGCCAAAGACCTAGCTGGCCTGAAAGCCCCCCAGGGGGCCCACAAGCAGCCCCTCTCAATTTGGGTCTGGGGGCTTTCGCTGGGCGGGGAACCTTGGAGGGACCTGCAAGGTTGCAGTTCGCGGCCCGAGAAGCACTCTCCGGCCAACATGCCGAACGTCCAGCAATAGCTCCCAAACGAAAGGGGCCAGCAGCCAAAGACCTAGCTGGCCTGAAAGCCCCCCAGGGGGCCCACAAGCAGCCCCTCTCAATTTGGGTCTGGGGGCTTTCGCTGGGCGGGGAACCTTGGAGGGACCTGCAAGGTTGCAGTTCGCGGCCCGAGAAGCACTCTCCGGCCAACATGCCAAACGTCCAGCAATAGCTCCCAAACGAAAGGGGCCAGCAGCCAAAGACCTAGCTGGCCTGAAAGCCCCCCAGGGGGCCCACAAGCAGCCCTTCTCAATTTGGGTCTGGGGGCTTTCGCTGGGCGGGGAACCTTGGAGGTACCTGCAAGGTTGCAGTTGGCAGCCCGAAAAGCACTCTCCGGCCAACATGCCAAACGTCCAGCAATAGCTCCCAAACGAAAGGGGCCAGCAGCCAAAGACCTAGCTGGCCTGAAAGCCCCCCAGGGGGCCCACAAGCAGCCCCTCTCAATTTGGGTCTGGCGGCTTTCGCTGGGCAGGGAACCTTGGAGGGACCTGCAAGGTTGCAGTTCGCGGCCCGAGAAGCACTCTCCGGCCAACATGCCAAACGTCCAGCAATAGCTCCCAAACGAAAGGGGCCAGCAGCCAAAGACCTAGCTGGCCTGAAAGCCCCCCAGGGGGCCCACAAGCAGCCCCTCTCAATTTGGGTCTGGGGGCTTTCGCTGGGCGGGGAACCTTGGAGGTACCTGCAAGGTTGCAGTTCGCGGCCTGAGAAGCACTCTCCGGCCAACATGCCAAACGTCCAGCAATAGCTCCCAAACGAAAGGGGCCAGCAGCCAAAGACCTAGCTGGCCTGAAAGCCCCCCAGGGGGCCCACAAGCAGCCCCTCTCAATTTGGGTCTGGCGGCTTTCGCTGGGCGGGGAACCTTGCAGGTACCTGCAAGGTTGCAGTTCGCGGCCCGAGAAGCACTCTCCGGCCAACATGCCAAACGTCCAGCAATAGCTCCCAAACGAAAGGGGCCAGCAGCCAAAGACCTAGCTGGCCTGAAAGCCCCCCAGGGGGCCCACAAGCAGCCCCTCTCAATTTGGGTCTGGGGGCTTTCGCTGGGCGGGGAACCTTGGAGGTACCTGCAAGGTTGCAGTTCGCGGCCTGAGAAGCACTCTCCGGCCAACATGCCAAACGTCCAGCAATAGCTCCCAAACGAAAGGGGCCAGCAGCCAAAGACCTAGCTGGCCTGAAAGCCCCCCAGGGGGCCCACAAGCAGCCCCTCTCAATTTGGGTCTGGCGGCTTTCGCTGGGCGGGGAACCTTGCAGGTACCTGCAAGGTTGCAGTTCGCGGCCCGAGAAGCACTCTCCGGCCAACATGCCAAACGTCCAGCAATAGCTCCCAAACGAAAGGGGCCAGCAGCCAAAGACCTAGCTGGCCTGAAAGCCCCCCAGGGGGCCCACAAGCAGCCCCTCTCAATTTGGGTCTGGGGGCTTTCGCTGGGCGGGGAACCTTGGAGGTACCTGCAAGGTTGCAGTTCGCGGCCCGAGAAGCACTCTCCGGCCAACATGCCAAACGTCCAGCAATAGCTCCCAAAGGAAAGGGGCCAGCAGCCAAAGACCTAGGTGGCCTGAAAGCCCCCCAGGGGGCCCACAAGCAGCCCCTCTCAATTTGGGTCTGGGGGCTTTTGCTGGGCGGGGAACCTTGCAGGTACCTGCAAGGTTGCAGTTCGCGGCCCGAGAAGCACTCTCCGGCCAACATGCCAAACGTCCAGCAATAGCTCCCAAACGAAAGGGGCCAGCAGCCAAAGACCTAGCTGGCCTGAAAGCCCCCCAGGGGGCCCACAAGCAGCCCCTCTCAATTTGGGTCTGGGGGCTTTCGCTGGGCGGGGAACCTTGGAGGTACCTGCAAGGTTGCAGTTCACGGCCGGAGAAGCACTCTCCGGCCAACATGCCAAACGTCCAGCAATAGCTCCCAAACGAAAGGGGCCAGCAGCCAAAGACCTAGCTGGCCTGAAAGCCCCCCAGGGGGCCCACAAGCAGCCCCTCTCAATTTGGGTCTGGGGGCTTTCGCTGGGCGGGGAACCTTGGAGGTACCTGCAAGGTTGCAGTTCGCGGCCTGAGAAGCACTCTCCGGCCAACATGCCAAACGTCCAGCAATAGCTCCCAAACGAAAGGGGCCAGCAGCCAAAGACCTAGCTGGCCTGAAAGCCCCCCAGGGGGCCCACAAGCAGCCCCTCTCAATTTGGGTCTGGGGGCTTTCGCTGGGCGGGGAACCTTGGAGGGACCTGCAAGGTTGCAGTTCGCGGCCCGAGAAGCACTCTCCGGCCAACATGCCAAACGTCCAGCAATAGCTCCCAAACGAAAGGGGCCAGCAGCCAAAGACCTAGCTGGCCTGAAAGCCCCCCAGGGGGCCCACAAGCAGCCCCTCTCAATTTGGGTCTGGGGGCTTTCGCTGGGCGGGGAACCTTGGAGGTACCTGCAAGGTTGCAGTTCGCGGCCCGAGAAGCACTCTCCGGCCAACATGCCAAACGTCCAGCAATAGCTCCCAAACGAAAGGGGCCAGCAGCCAAAGACCTAGGTGGCCTGAAAGCCCCCCAGGGGGCCCACAAGCAGCCCCTCTCAATTTGGGTCTGGGGGCTTTCGCTGGGCGGGGAACCTTGGAGGTACCTGCAAGGTTGCAGTTCGCGGCCCGAGAAGCACTCTCCGGCCAACATGCCAAACGTCCAGCAATAGCTCCCAAACGAAAGGGGCCAGCAGCCAAAGACCTAGGTGGCCTGAAAGCCCCCCAGGGGGCCCACAAGCAGCCCCTCTCAATTTGGGTCTGGGGGCTTTCGCTGGGCGGGGAACCTTGGAGGGACCTGCAAGGTTGCAGTTCGCGGCCCGAGAAGCACTCTCCAGCCAACATGCCAAACGTCCAGCAATAGCTCCCAAAGGAAAGGGGCCAGCAGCCAAAGACCAAGGTGGCCTGAAAGCCCCCCAGGGGGCCCACAAGCAGCCCCTCTCAATTTGGGTCTGGGGGCTTTCGCTGGGCGGGGAACCTTGGAGGGACCTGCAAGGTTGCAGTTGGCGGCCCGAGAAGCACTCTCCGGCCAACATGCCAAACGTCCAGCAATAGCTCCCAAACGAAAGGGGCCAGCAGCCAAAGACCTAGGTGGCCTGAAAGCCCCCCAGGGGGCCCACAAGCAGCCCCTCTCAATTTGGGTCTGGGGGCTTTCGCTGGGCGGGGAACCTTGGAGGTACCTGCAAGGTTGCAGTTGGCGGCCCGAGAAGCACTCTCCGGCCAACATGCCAAACGTCCAGCAATAGCTCCCAAACGAAAGGGGCCAGCAGCCAAAGACCTAGCTGGCCTGAAAGCCCCCCAGGGGGCCCACAAGCAGCCCCTCTCAATTTGGGTCTGGGGGCTTTCGCGGGGCGGGGAACCTTGCAGGTACCTGCAAGGTTGCAGTTCGCGGCCCGAGAAGCACTCTCCGGCCAACATGCCAAACGTCCAGCAATAGCTCCCAAACGAAAGGGGCCAGCAGCCAAAGACCTAGCTGGCCTGAAAGCCCCCCAGGGGGCCCACAAGCAGCCCCTCTCAATTTGGGTCTGGGGGCTTTCGCTGGGCGGGGAACCTTGGAGGTCCCTGCAAGCTTGCAGTTCGCGGCCCGAGAAGCACTCTCCGGCCAACATGCCAAACGTCCAGCAATAGCTCCCAAACGAAAGGGGCCAGCAGCCAAAGACCTAGCTGGCCTGAAAGCCCCCCAGGGGGCCCACAAGCAGCCCCTCTCAATTTGGGTCTGGGGGCTTTCGCTGGGCGGGGAACCTTGCAGGTACCTGCAAGGTTGCAGTTCGCGGCCCGAGAAGCACTCTCCGGCCAACATGCCAAACGTCCAGCAATAGCTCCCAAACGAAAGGGGCCAGCAGCCAAAGACCTAGCTGGCCTGAAAGCCCCCCAGGGGGCCCACAAGCAGCCCTTCTCAATTTGGGTCTGGGGGCATTCGCTGGGCGGGGAACCTTGGAGGGACCTGCAAGGTTGCAGTTCGCGGCCCGAGAAGCACTCTCCGGCCAACATGCCAAACGTCCAGCAATAGCTCCCAAACGAAAGGGGCCAGCAGCCAAAGACCTAGCTGGCCTGAAAGCCCCCCAGGGGGCCCACAAGCAGCCCCTCTCAATTTGGGTCTGGGGGCTTTCGCTGGGCGGGGAACCTTGGAGGTACCTGCAAGGTTGCAGTTCGCGGCCCGAGAAGCACTCTCCGGCCAACATGCCAAACGTCCAGCAATAGCTCCCAAACGAAAGGGGCCAGCAGCCAAAGACCTAGCTGGCCTGAAAGCCCCCCAGGGGGCCCACAAGCAGCCCCTCTCAATTTGGGTCTGGGGGCTTTCGCTGGGCGGGGAACCTTGGAGGGACCTGCAAGGTTGCAGTTCGCGGCCCGAGAAGCACTCTCCGGCCAACATGCCAAACGTCCAGCAATAGCTCCCAAAGGAAAGGGGCCAGCAGCCAAAGACCTAGCTGGCCTGAAAGCCCCCCAGGGGGCCCACAAGCAGCCCTTCTCAATTTGGGTCTGGGGGCATTCGCTGGGCTGGGAACCTTGGAGGTACCTGCAAGGTTGCAGTTCGCGGCCCGAGAAGCACTCTCCGGCCAACATGCCAAACGTCCAGCAATAGCTCCCAAACGAAAGGGGCCAGCAGCCAAAGACCTAGCTGGCCTGAAAGCCCCCCAGGGGGCCCACAAGCAGCCCCTCTCAATTTGGGTCTGGGGGCTTTCGCTGGGCGGGGAACCTTGGAGGTACCTGCAAGGTTGCAGTTCGCGGCCCGAGAAGCACTCTCCGGCCAACATGCCAAACGTCCAGCAATAGCTCCCAAAGGAAAAGGGCCAGCAGCCAAAGACCTAGCTGGCCTGAAAGCCCCCCAGGGGGCCCACAAGCAGCCCCTCTCAATTTGGGTCTGGGGGCTTTCGCTGGGCGGGGAACCTTGGAGGTACCTGCAAGGTTGCAGTTCGCGGCCCGAGAAGCACTCTCCGGCCAACATGCCAAACGTCCAGCAATAGCTCCCAAACGAAAGGGGCCAGCAGCCAAAGACCTAGCTGGCCTGAAAGCCCCCCAGGGGGCCCACAAGCAGCCCTTCTCAATTTGGGTCTGGGGGCATTCGCTGGGCGGGGAACCTTGGAGGTACCTGCAAGGTTGCAGTTCGCGGCCCGAGAAGCACTCTCCGGCCAACATGCCAAACGTCCAGCAATAGCTCCCAAACGAAAGGGGCCAGCAGCCAAAGACCTAGCTGGCCTGAAAGCCCCCCAGGGGGCCCACAAGCAGCCCCTCTCAATTTGGGTCTGGGGGCTTTCGCTGGGCGGGGAACCTTGGAGGTACCTGCAAGGTTGCAGTTCGCGGCCCGAGAAGCACTCTCCGGCCAACATGCCAAACGTCCAGCAATAGCTCCCAAACGAAAGGGGCCAGCAGCCAAAGACCTAGCTGGCCTGAAAGCCCCCCAGGGGGCCCACAAGCAGCCCCTCTCAATTTGGGTCTGGGGGCTTTCGCTGGGCGGGGAACCTTGGAGGGACCTGCAAGGTTGCAGTTCGCGGCCCGAGAAGCACTCTCCGGCCAACATGCCAAACGTCCAGCAATAGCTCCCAAACGAAAGGGGCCAGCAGCCAAAGACCTAGCTGGCCTGAAAGCCCCCCAGGGGGCCCACAAGCAGCCCCTCTCAATTTGGGTCTGGGGGCTTTCGCTGGGCGGGGAACCTTGCAGGTACCTGCAAGGTTGCAGTTCGCGGCCCGAGAAGCACTCTCCGGCCAACATGCCAAACGTCCAGCAATAGCTCCCAAACGAAAGGGGCCAGCAGCCAAAGACCTAGCTGGCCTGAAAGCCCCCCAGGGGGCCCACAAGCAGCCCTTCTCAATTTGGGTCTGGGGGCATTCGCTGGGCGGGGAACCTTGGAGGTACCTGCAAGGTTGCAGTTCGCGGCCCGAGAAGCACTCTCCGGCCAACATGCCAAACGTTCAGCAATAGCTCCCAAACGAAAGGGGCCAGCAGCCAAAGACCTAGCTGGCCTGAAAGCCCCCCAGGGGGCCCACAAGCAGCCCCTCTCAATTTGGGTCTGGGGGCTTTCGCTGGGCGGGGAACCTTGGAGGTACCTGCAAGGTTGCAGTTCGCGGCCCGAGAAGCACTCTCCGGCCAACATGCCAAACGTCCAGCAATAGCTCCCAAACGAAAGGGGCCAGCAGCCAAAGACCTAGCTGGCCTGAAAGCCCCCCAGGGGGCCCACAAGCAGCCCCTCTCAATTTGGGTCTGGGGGCTTTCGCTGGGCGGGGAACCTTGGAGGGACCTGCAAGGTTGCAGTTCGCGGCCCGAGAAGCACTCTCCGGCCAACATGCCAAACGTCCAGCAATAGCTCCCAAACGAAAGGGGCCAGCAGCCAAAGACCTAGCTGGCCTGAAAGCCCCCCAGGGGGCCCACAAGCAGCCCCTCTCAATTTGGGTCTGGGGGCTTTCGCTGGGCGGGGAACCTTGGAGGGACCTGCAAGGTTGCAGTTCGCGGCCCGAGAAGCACTCTCCGGCCAACATGCCAAACGTCCAGCAATAGCTCCCAAACGAAAGGGGCCAGCAGCCAAAGACCTAGCTGGCCTGAAAGCCCCCCAGGGGGCCCACAAGCAGCCCCTCTCAATTTGGGTCTGGGGGCTTTCGCTGGGCGGGGAACCTTGGAGGGACCTGCAAGGTTGCAGTTCGCGGCCCGAGAAGCACTCTCCGGCCAACATGCCAAACGTCCAGCAATAGCTCCCAAACGAAAGGGGCCAGCAGCCAAAGACCTAGCTGGCCTGAAAGCCCCCCAGGGGGCCCACAAGCAGCCCTTCTCAATTTGGGTCTGGGGGCTTTCGCTGGGCGGGGAACCTTGGAGGTACCTGCAAGGTTGCAGTTGGCAGCCCGAAAAGCACTCTCCGGCCAACATGCCAAACGTCCAGCAATAGCTCCCAAACGAAAGGGGCCAGCAGCCAAAGACCTAGCTGGCCTGAAAGCCCCCCAGGGGGCCCACAAGCAGCCCCTCTCAATTTGGGTCTGGCGGCTTTCGCTGGGCAGGGAACCTTGGAGGGACCTGCAAGGTTGCAGTTCGCGGCCCGAGAAGCACTCTCCGGCCAACATGCCAAACGTCCAGCAATAGCTCCCAAACGAAAGGGGCCAGCAGCCAAAGACCTAGCTGGCCTGAAAGCCCCCCAGGGGGCCCACAAGCAGCCCCTCTCAATTTGGGTCTGGGGGCTTTCGCTGGGCGGGGAACCTTGGAGGTACCTGCAAGGTTGCAGTTCGCGGCCTGAGAAGCACTCTCCGGCCAACATGCCAAACGTCCAGCAATAGCTCCCAAACGAAAGGGGCCAGCAGCCAAAGACCTAGCTGGCCTGAAAGCCCCCCAGGGGGCCCACAAGCAGCCCCTCTCAATTTGGGTCTGGCGGCTTTCGCTGGGCGGGGAACCTTGCAGGTACCTGCAAGGTTGCAGTTCGCGGCCCGAGAAGCACTCTCCGGCCAACATGCCAAACGTCCAGCAATAGCTCCCAAACGAAAGGGGCCAGCAGCCAAAGACCTAGCTGGCCTGAAAGCCCCCCAGGGGGCCCACAAGCAGCCCCTCTCAATTTGGGTCTGGGGGCTTTCGCTGGGCGGGGAACCTTGGAGGTACCTGCAAGGTTGCAGTTCGCGGCCTGAGAAGCACTCTCCGGCCAACATGCCAAACGTCCAGCAATAGCTCCCAAACGAAAGGGGCCAGCAGCCAAAGACCTAGCTGGCCTGAAAGCCCCCCAGGGGGCCCACAAGCAGCCCCTCTCAATTTGGGTCTGGCGGCTTTCGCTGGGCGGGGAACCTTGCAGGTACCTGCAAGGTTGCAGTTCGCGGCCCGAGAAGCACTCTCCGGCCAACATGCCAAACGTCCAGCAATAGCTCCCAAACGAAAGGGGCCAGCAGCCAAAGACCTAGCTGGCCTGAAAGCCCCCCAGGGGGCCCACAAGCAGCCCCTCTCAATTTGGGTCTGGGGGCTTTCGCTGGGCGGGGAACCTTGGAGGTACCTGCAAGGTTGCAGTTCGCGGCCCGAGAAGCACTCTCCGGCCAACATGCCAAACGTCCAGCAATAGCTCCCAAACGAAAGGGGCCAGCAGCCAAAGACCTAGCTGGCCTGAAAGCCCCCCAGGGGGCCCACAAGCAGCCCCTCTCAATTTGGGTCTGGGGGCTTTCGCTGGGCGGGGAACCTTGCAGGTACCTGCAAGGTTGCAGTTCGCGGCCCGAGAAGCACTCTCCGGCCAACATGCCAAACGTCCAGCAATAGCTCCCAAACGAAAGGGGCCAGCAGCCAAAGACCTAGCTGGCCTGAAAGCCCCCCAGGGGGCCCACAAGCAGCCCCTCTCAATTTGGGTCTGGGGGCTTTCGCTGGGCGGCGAACCTTGGAGGTACCTGCAAGGTTGCAGTTCGCGGCCCGAGAAGCACTCTCCGGCCAACATGCCAAACGTCCAGCAATAGCTCCCAAACGAAAGGGGCCAGCAGCCAAAGACCTAGCTGGCCTGAAAGCCCCCCAGGGGGCCCACAAGCAGCCCCTCTCAATTTGGGTCTGGGGGCTTTCGCTGGGCGGGGAACCTTGGAGGTACCTGCAAGGTTGCAGTTCGCGGCCTGAGAAGCACTCTCCGGCCAACATGCCAAACGTCCAGCAATAGCTCCCAAACGAAAGGGGCCAGCAGCCAAAGACCTAGCTGGCCTGAAAGCCCCCCAGGGGGCCCACAAGCAGCCCCTCTCAATTTGGGTCTGGGGTCTTTCGCTGGGCGGGGAACCTTGGAGGGACCTGCAAGGTTGCAGTTCGCGGCCCGAGAAGCACTCTCCGGCCAACATGCCAAACGTCCAGCAATAGCTCCCAAAGGAAAGGGGCCAGCAGCCAAAGACCTAGCTGGCCTGAAAGCCCCCCAGGGGGCCCACAAGCAGCCCCTCTCAATTTGGGTCTGGGGGCTTTCGCTGGGCGGGGAACCTTGCAGGTACCTGCAAGGTTGCAGTTCGCGGCCCGAGAAGCACTCTCCGGCCAACATGCCAAACGTCCAGCAATAGCTCCCAAACGAAAGGGGCCAGCAGCCAAAGACCTAGCTGGCCTGAAAGCCCCCCAGGGGGCCCACAAGCAGCCCCTCTCAATTTGGGTCTGGGGGCTTTCGCTGGGCGGGGAACCTTGCAGGTACCTGCAAGGTTGCAGTTCGCGGCCCGAGAAGCACTCTCCGGCCAACATGCCAAACGTCCAGCAATAGCTCCCAAACGAAAGGGGCCAGCAGCCAAAGACCTAGCTGGCCTGAAAGCCCCCCAGGGGGCCCACAAGCAGCCCCTCTCAATTTGGGTCTGGGGGCTTTCGCTGGGCGGGGAACCTTGGAGGGACCTGCAAGGTTGCAGTTCGCGGCCCGAGAAGCACTCTCCGGCCAACATGCCAAACGTCCAGCAATAGCTCCCAAACGAAAGGGGCCAGCAGCCAAAGACCTAGCTGGCCTGAAAGCCCCCCAGGGGGCCCACAAGCAGCCCTTCTCAATTTGGGTCTGGGGGCTTTCGCTGGGCGGGGAACCTTGCAGGTACCTGCAAGGTTGCAGTTCGCGGCCCGAGAAGCACTCTCCGGCCAACATGCCAAACGTCCAGCAATAGCTCCCAAACGAAAGGGGCCAGCAGCCAAAGACCTAGCTGGCCTGAAAGCCCCCCAGGGGGCCCACAAGCAGCCCCTCTCAATTTGGGTCTGGGGGCTTTCGCTGGGCGGGGAACCTTGGAGGGACCTGCAAGGTTGCAGTTCGCGGCCCGAGAAGCACTCTCCGGCCAACATGCCAAACGTCCAGCAATAGCTCCCAAACGAAAGGGGCCAGCAGCCAAAGACCTAGCTGGCCTGAAAGCCCCCCAGGGGGCCCACAAGCAGCCCCTCTCAATTTGGGTCTGGGGGCTTTCGCTGGGCGGGGAACCTTGGAGGTACCTGCAAGGTTGCAGTTCGCGGCCCGAGAAGCACTCTCCGGCCAACATGCCAAACGTCCAGCAATAGCTCCCAAACGAAAGGGGCCAGCAGCCAAAGACCTAGCTGGCCTGAAAGCCCCCCAGGGGGCCCACAAGCAGCCCCTCTCAGTTTGGGTCTGGGGGCTTTCGCTGGGCGGGGAACCTTGCAGGTACCTGCAAGGTTGCAGTTCGCGGCCCGAGAAGCACTCTCCGGCCAACATGCCAAACGTCCAGCAATAGCTCCCAAACGAAAGGGGCCAGCAGCCAAAGACCTAGCTGGCCTGAAAGCCCCCCAGGGGGCCCACAAGCAGCCCCTCTCAATTTGGGTCTGGGGGCTTTCGCTGGGCGGGGAACCTTGGAGGGACCTGCAAGGTTGCAGTTCGCGGCCCGAGAAGCACTCTCCGGCCAACATGCCAAACGTCCAGCAATAGCTCCCAAACGAAAGGGGCCAGCAGCCAAAGACCTAGCTGGCCTGAAAGCCCCCCAGGGGGCCCACAAGCAGCCCCTCTCAATTTGGGTCTGGGGGCTTTCGCTGGGCGGGGAACCTTGGAGGGACCTGCAAGGTTGCAGTTGGCGGCCCGAGAAGCACTCTCCGGCCAACATGCCAAACGTCCAGCAATAGCTCCCAAACGAAAGGGGCCAGCAGCCAAAGACCTAGCTGGCCTGAAAGCCCCCCAGGGGGCCCACAAGCAGCCCCTCTCAATTTGGGTCTGGGGGCTTTCGCTGGGCGGGGAACCTTGCAGGTACCTGCAAGGTTGCAGTTCGCGGCCCGAGAAGCACTCTCCGGCCAACATGCCAAACGTCCAGCAATAGCTCCCAAACGAAAGGGGCCAGCAGCCAAAGACCTAGCTGGCCTGAAAGCCCCCCAGGGGGCCCACAAGCAGCCCCTCTCAGTTTGGGTCTGGGGGCTTTCGCTGGGCGGGGAACCTTGGAGGTACCTGCAAGGTTGCAGATCGCGGCCCGAGAAGCACTCTCCGGCCAACATGCCAAACGTCCAGCAATAGCTCCCAAACGAAAGGGGCCAGCAGCCAAAGACCTAGCTGGCCTGAAAGCCCCCCAGGGGGCCCACAAGCAGCCCCTCTCAATTTGGGTCTGGGGGCTTTCGCTGGGCGGGGAACCTTGGAGGTACCTGCAAGGTTGCAGTTCGCGGCCCGAAAAGCACTCTCCGGCCAACATGCCAAACGTCCAGCAATAGCTCCCAAATGAAAGGGGCCAGCAGCCAAAGACCTAGCTGGCCTGAAAGCCCCCCAGGGGGCCCACAAGCAGCCCCTCTCAATTTGGGTCTGGGGGCTTTCGCTGGGCGGGGAACCTTGGAGGGACCTGCAAGGTTGCAGTTCGCGGCCCGAGAAGCACTCTCCGGCCAACATGCCAAACGTCCAGCAATAGCTCCCAAACGAAAGGGGCCAGCAGCCAAAGACCTAGCTGGCCTGAAAGCCCCCCAGGGGGCCCACAAGCAGCCCCTCTCAATTTGGGTCTGGGGGCTTTCGCTGGGCGGGGAACCTTGCAGGTACCTGCAAGGTTGCAGTTCGCCGCCCGAGAAGCACTCTCCGGCCAACATGCCAAACGTCCAGCAATAGCTCCCAAACGAAAGGGGCCAGCAGCCAAAGACCTAGCTGGCCTGAAAGCCCCCCAGGGGGCCCACAAGCAGCCCCTCTCAATTTGGGTCTGGGGGCTTTCGCTGGGCGGGGAACCTTGGAGGGACCTGCAAGGTTGCAGTTCGCGGCCCGAGAAGCACTCTCCGGCCAACATGCCAAACGTCCAGCAATAGCTCCCAAACGAAAGGGGCCAGCAGCCAAAGACCTAGCTGGCCTGAAAGCCCCCCAGGGGGCCCACAAGCAGCCCCTCTCAATTTGGGTCTGGGGGCTTTCGCTGGGCGGGGAACCTTGGAGGTACCTGCAAGGTTGCAGTTCGCGGCCCGAGAAGCACTCTCCGGCCAACATGCCAAACGTCCAGCAATAGCTCCCAAACGAAAGGGGCCAGCAGCCAAAGACCTAGCTGGCCTGAAAGCCCCCCAGGGGGCCCACAAGCAGCCCCTCTCAATTTGGGTCTGGGGGCTTTCGCTGGGCGGGGAACCTTGGAGGTACCTGCAAGGTTGCAGTTCGCGGCCCGAGAAGCACTCTCCGGCCAACATGCCAAACGTCCAGCAATAGCTCCCAAACGAAAGGGGCCAGCAGCCAAAGACCTAGCTGGCCTGAAAGCCCCCCAGGGGGCCCACAAGCAGCCCCTCTCAATTTGGGTCTGGGGGCTTTCGCTGGGCGGGGAACCTTGGAGGGACCTGCAAGGTTGCAGTTCGCGGCCTGAGAAGCACTCTCCGGCCAACATGCCAAACGTCCAGCAATAGCTCCCAAACGAAAGGGGCCAGCAGCCAAAGACCTAGCTGGCCTGAAAGCCCCCCAGGGGGCCCACAAGCAGCCCCTCTCAATTTGGGTCTGGGGGCTTTCGCTGGGCGGGGAACCTTGGAGGGACCTGCAAGGTTGCAGTTCGCGGCCCGAGAAGCACTCTCCGGCCAACATGCCAAACGTCCAGCAATAGCTCCCAAACGAAAGGGGCCAGCAGCCAAAGACCTAGCTGGCCTGAAAGCCCCCCAGGGGGCCCACAAGCAGCCCCTCTCAATTTGGGTCTGGGGGCTTTCGCTGGGCGGGGAACCTTGGAGGGACCTGCAAGGTTGCAGTTCGCGGCCCGAGAAGCACTCTCCGGCCAACATGCCAAACGTCCAGCAATAGCTCCCAAACGAAAGGGGCCAGCAGCCAAAGACCTAGCTGGCCTGAAAGCCCCCCAGGGGGCCCACAAGCAGCCCCTCTCAATTTGGGTCTGGGGACTTTCGCTGGGCGGGGAACCTTGGAGGGACCTGCAAGGTTGCAGTTCGCGGCCCGAGAAGCACTCTCCGGCCAACATGCCAAACGTCCAGCAATAGCTCCCAAACGAAAGGGGCCAGCAGCCAAAGACCTAGCTGGCCTGAAAGCCCCCCAGGGGGCCCACAAGCAGCCCCTCTCAATTTGGGTCTGGGGGCTTTCGCTGGGCGGGGAACCTTGGAGGGACCTGCAAGGTTGCAGTTCGCGGCCCGAGAAGCACTCTCCGGCCAACATGCCAAATGTCCAGCAATAGCTCCCAAACGAAAGGGGCCAGCAGCCAAAGACCTAGCTGGCCTGAAAGCCCCCCAGGGGGCCCACAAGCAGCCCCTCTCAATTTGGGTCTGGGGGCTTTCGCTGGGCGGGGAACCTTGCACGTACCTGCAAGGTTGCAGTTCGCGGCCCGAGAAGCACTCTCCGGCCAACATGCCAAACGTCCAGCAATAGCTCCCAAACGAAAGGGGCCAGCAGCCAAAGACCTAGCTGGCCTGAAAGCCCCCCAGGGGGCCCACAAGCAGCCCCTCTCAATTTGGGTCTGGGGGCTTTCGCTGGGCGGGGAGCCTTGCAGGTACCTGCAAGGTTGCAGTTGGCGGCCCGAGAAGCACTCTCCGGCCAACATGCCAAACGTCCAGCAATAGCTCCCAAACGAAAGGGGCCAGCAGCCAAAGACCTAGCTGGCCTGAAAGCCCCCCAGGGGGCCCACAAGCAGCCCCTCTCAATTTGGGTCTGGGGGCTTTCGCTGGGCGGGGAACCTTGGAGGGACCTGCAAGGTTGCAGTTCGCGGCCCGAGAAGCACTCTCCGGCCAACATGCCAAATGTCCAGCAATAGCTCCCAAACGAAAGGGGCCAGCAGCCAAAGACCTAGGTGGCCTGAAAGCCCCCCAGGGGGCCCACAAGCAGCCCCTCTCAATTTGGGTCTGGGGGCTTTCGCTGGGCGGGGAACCTTGGAGGGACCTGCAAGGTTGCAGTTGGCGGCCCGAGAAGCACTCTCCGGCCAACATGCCAAACGTCCAGCAATAGCTCCCAAACGAAAGGGGCCAGCAGCCAAAGACCTAGCTGGCCTGAAAGCCCCCCAGGGGGCCCACAAGCAGCCCCTCTCAATTTGGGTCTGGGGGCTTTCGCTGGGCGGGGAACCTTGGAGGTACCTGCAAGGTTGCAGTTCGCGGCCCGAAAAGCACTCTCCGGCCAACATGCCAAACGTCCAGCAATAGCTCCCAAACGAAAGGGGCCAGCAGCCAAAGACCTAGCTGGCCTGAAAGCCCCCCAGGGGGCCCACAAGCAGCCCCTCTCAATTTGGGTCTGGGGGCTTTCGCTGGGCGGGGAACCTTGGAGGGACCTGCAAGGTTGCAGTTCGCGGCCCGAGAAGCACTCTCCGGCCAACATGCCAAACGTCCAGCAATAGCTCCCAAACGAAAGGGGCCAGCAGCCAAAGACCTAGCTGGCCTGAAAGCCCCCCAGGGGGCCCACAAGCAGCCCCTCTCAATTTGGGTCTGGGGGCTTTCGCTGGGCGGGGAACCTTGCAGGTACCTGCAAGGTTGCAGTTCGCCGCCCGAGAAGCACTCTCCGGCCAACATGCCAAACGTCCAGCAATAGCTCCCAAACGAAAGGGGCCAGCAGCCAAAGACCTAGCTGGCCTGAAAGCCCCCCAGGGGGCCCACAAGCAGCCCCTCTCAATTTGGGTCTGGGGGCTTTCGCTGGGCGGGGAACCTTGGAGGGACCTGCAAGGTTGCAGTTGCCGGCCCGAGAAGCACTCTCCGGCCAACATGCCAAACGTCCAGCAATAGCTCCCAAACGAAAGGGGCCAGCAGCCAAAGACCTAGCTGGCCTGAAAGCCCCCCAGGGGGCCCACAAGCAGCCCCTCTCCATTTGGGTCTGGGGGCTTTCGCTGGGCAGGGAACCTTGGAGGTACCTGCAAGGTTGCAGTTCGCGGCCCGAGAAGCACTCTCCGGCCAACATGCCAAACGTCCAGCAATAGCTCCCAAACGAAAGGGGCCAGCAGCCAAAGACCTAGCTGGCCTGAAAGCCCCCCAGGGGGCCCACAAGCAGCCACTCTCAATTTGGGTCTGGGGGCTTTCGCTGGGCGGGGAACCTTGGAGGGACCTGCAAGGTTGCAGTTGGCGGCCCGAGAAGCACTCTCCGGCCAACATGCCAAACGTCCAGCAATAGCTCCCAAACGAAAGGGGCCAGCAGCCAAAGACCTAGCTGGCCTGAAAGCCCCCCAGGGGGCCCACAAGCAGCCCCTCTCAATTTGGGTCTGGGGGCTTTCGCTGGGCGGGGAACCTTGGAGGGACCTGCAAGGTTGCAGTTCGCGGCCCGAGAAGCACTCTCCGGCCAACATGCCAAACGTCCAGCAATAGCTCCCAAACGAAAGGGGCCAGCAGCCAAAGACCTAGCTGGCCTGAAAGCCCCCCAGGGGGCCCACAAGCAGCCCCTCTCAATTTGGGTCTGGGGGCTTTCGCTGGGCGGGGAACCTTGCAGGTACCTGCAAGGTTGCAGTTCGCGGCCCGAGAAGCACTCTCCGGCCAACATGCCAAACGTCCAGCAATAGCTCCCAAACGAAAGGGGCCAGCAGCCAAAGACCTAGCTGGCCTGAAAGCCCCCCAGGGGGCCCACAAGCAGCCCCTCTCAATTTGGGTCTGGGGGCTTTCGCTGGGCGGGGAACCTTGGAGGGACCTGCAAGGTTGCAGTTGCCGGCCCGAGAAGCACTCTCCGGCCAACATGCCAAACGTCCAGCAATAGCTCCCAAACGAAAGGGGCCAGCAGCCAAAGACCTAGCTGGCCTGAAAGCCCCCCAGGGGGCCCACAAGCAGCCCCTCTCCATTTGGGTCTGGGGGCTTTCGCTGGGCAGGGAACCTTGGAGGTACCTGCAAGGTTGCAGTTCGCGGCCCGAGAAGCACTCTCCGGCCAACATGCCAAACGTCCAGCAATAGCTCCCAAACGAAAGGGGCCAGCAGCCAAAGACCTAGCTGGCCTGAAAGCCCCCCAGGGGGCCCACAAGCAGCCACTCTCAATTTGGGTCTGGGGGCTTTCGCTGGGCGGGGAACCTTGGAGGGACCTGCAAGGTTGCAGTTCGCGGCCCGAGAAGCACTCTCCGGCCAACATGCCAAACGTCCAGCAATAGCTCCCAAACGAAAGGGGCCAGCAGCCAAAGACCTAGCTGGCCTGAAAGCCCCCCAGGGGGCCCACAAGCAGCCCCTCTCAATTTGGGTCTGGGGGCTTTCGCTGGGCGGGGAACCTTGGAGGGACCTGCAAGGTTGCAGTTCGCGGCCCGAGAAGCACTCTCCGGCCAACATGCCAAACGTCCAGCAATAGCTCCCAAACGAAAGGGGCCAGCAGCCAAAGACCTAGCTGGCCTGAAAGCCCCCCAGGGGGCCCACAAGCAGCCCCTCTCAATTTGGGTCTGGGGGCTTTCGCTGGGCGGGGAACCTTGCACGTACCTGCAAGGTTGCAGTTGGCGGCCCGAGAAGCACTCTCCGGCCAACATGCCAAACGTCCAGCAATAGCTCCCAAACGAAATGGGCCAGCAGCCAAAGACCTAGCTGGCCTGAAAGCCCCCCAGGGGGCCCACAAGCAGCCCCTCTCAATTTGGGTCTGGGGGCTTTCGCTGGGCGGGGAACCTTGGAGGTACCTGCAAGGTTGCAGTTGGCGGCCCGAGAAGCACTCTCCGGCCAACATGCCAAACGTCCAGCAATAGCTCCCAAACGAAAGGGGCCAGCAGCCAAAGACCTAGCTGGCCTGAAAGCCCCCCAGGGGGCCCACAAGCAGCCCCTCTCAATTTGGGTCTGGGGGCTTTCGCTGGGCGGGGAACCTTGGAGGGACCTGCAAGGTTGCAGTTCGCGGCCCGAGAAGCACTCTCCGGCCAACATGCCAAATGTCCAGCAATAGATCCCAAACGAAAGGGGCCAGCAGCCAAAGACCTAGGTGGCCTGAAAGCCCCCCAGGGGGCCCACAAGCAGCCCCTCTCAATTTGGGTCTGGGGGCTTTCGCTGGGCGGGGAACCTTGGAGGGACCTGCAAGGTTGCAGTTCGCGGCCCGAGAAGCACTCTCCGGCCAACATGCCAAACGTCCAGCAATAGCTCCCAAACGAAAGGGGCCAGCAGCCAAAGACCTAGCTGGCCTGAAAGCCCCCCAGGGGGCCCACAAGCAGCCCCTCTCAATTTGGGTCTGGGGGCTTTCGCTGGGCGGGGAACCTTGGAGGGACCTGCAAGGTTGCAGTTCGTGGCCCGAGAAGCACTCTCCGGCCAACATGCCAAACGTCCAGCAATAGCTCCCAAACGAAAGGGGCCAGCAGCCAAAGACCTAGCTGGCCTGAAAGCCCCCCAGGGGGCCCACAAGCAGCCCCTCTCAATTTGGGTCTGGGGGCTTTCGCTGTGCAGGGAACCTTGGAGGTACCTGCAAGGTTGCAGTTGGCGGCCCGAGAAGCACTCTCCGGCCAACATGCCAAACGTCCAGCAATAGCTCCCAAACGAAAGGGGCCAGCAGCCAAAGACCTAGGTGGCCTGAAAGCCCCCCAGGGGGCCCACAAGCAGCCCCTCTCAATTTGGGTCTGGGGGCTTTCGCTGGGCGGGGAACCTTGGAGGGACCTGCAAGGTTGCAGTTCGCGGCCCGAGAAGCACTCTCCGGCCAACATGCCAAACGTCCAGCAATAGCTCCCAAACGAAAGGGGCCAACAGCCAAAGACCTAGCTGGCCTGAAAGCCCCCCAGGGGGCCCACAAGCAGCCCCTCTCAATTTGGGTCTGGGGGCTTTCGCTGGGCGGGGAACCTTGCAGGTACCTGCAAGGTTGCAGTTGGCGGCCCGAGAAGCACTCTCCGGTCAACATGCCAAACGTCCAGCAATAGCTCCCAAACGAAAGGGGCCAGCAGCCAAAGACCTAGCTGGCCTGAAAGCCCCCCAGGGGGCCCACAAGCAGCCCCTCTCAATTTGGGTCTGGGGGCTTTCGCTGGGCGGGGAACCTTGGAGGGACCTGCAAGGTTGCAGTTCGCGGCCCGAGAAGCACTCTCCGGCCAACATGCCAAACGTCCAGCAATAGCTCCCAAACGAAAGGGGCCAGCAGCCAAAGACCTAGCTGGCCTGAAAGCCCCCCAGGGGGCCCACAAGCAGCCCCTCTCAATTTGGGTCTGGGGGCTTTCGCTGGGCGGGGAACCTTGGAGGGACCTGCAAGGTTGCAGTTCGCGGCCCGAGAAGCACTCTCCGGCCAACATGCCAAACGTCCAGCAATAGCTCCCAAACGAAAGGGGCCAGCAGCCAAAGACCTAGCTGGCCTGAAAGCCCCCCAGGGGGCCCACAAGCAGCCCCTCTCAATTTGGGTCTGGGGGCTTTCGCTGGGCAGGGAACCTTGGAGGGACCTGCAAGGTTGCAGTTCGCGGCCCGAGAAGCACTCTCCGGCCAACATGCCAAATGTCCAGCAATAGCTCCCAAACGAAAGGGGCCAGCAGCCAAAGACCTAGCTGGCCTGAAAGCCCCCCAGGGGGCCCACAAGCAGCCCCTCTCAATTTGGGTCTGGGGGCTTTCGCTGGGCGGGGAACCTTGCACGTACCTGCAAGGTTGCAGTTCGCGGCCCGAGAAGCACTCTCCGGCCAACATGCCAAACGTCCAGCAATAGCTCCCAAACGAAAGGGGCCAGCAGCCAAAGACCTAGCTGGCCTGAAAGCCCCCCAGGGGGCCCACAAGCAGCCCCTCTCCATTTGGGTCTGGGGGCTTTCGCTGGGCGGGGAACCTTGGAGGGACCTGCAAGGTTGCAGTTCGCGGCCCGAGAAGCACTCTCCGGCCAACATGCCAAACGTCCAGCAATAGCTCCCAAACGAAAGGGGCCAGCAGCCAAAGACCTAGCTGGCCTGAAAGCCCCCCAGGGGGCCCACAAGCAGCCCCTCTCAATTTGGGTCTGGGGGCTTTCGCTGGGCGGGGAACCTTGGAGGTACCTGCAAGGTTGCAGTTCGCGGCCCGAAAAGCACTCTCCGGCCAACATGCCAAACGTCCAGCAATAGCTCCCAAACGAAAGGGGCCAGCAGCCAAAGACCTAGCTGGCCTGAAAGCCCCCCAGGGGGCCCACAAGCAGCCCCTCTCAATTTGGGTCTGGGGGCTTTCGCTGGGCGGGGAACCTTGGAGGGACCTGCAAGGTTGCAGTTCGCGGCCCGAGAAGCACTCTCCGGCCAACATGCCAAACGTCCAGCAATAGCTCCCAAACGAAAGGGGCCAGCAGCCAAAGACCTAGCTGGCCTGAAAGCCCCCCAGGGGGCCCACAAGCAGCCCCTCTCAATTTGGGTCTGGGGGCTTTCGCTGGGCGGGGAACCTTGCAGGTACCTGCAAGGTTGCAGTTCGCCGCCCGAGAAGCACTCTCCGGCCAACATGCCAAACGTCCAGCAATAGCTCCCAAACGAAAGGGGCCAGCAGCCAAAGACCTAGCTGGCCTGAAAGCCCCCCAGGGGGCCCACAAGCAGCCCCTCTCAATTTGGGTCTGGGGGCTTTCGCTGGGCGGGGAACCTTGGAGGGACCTGCAAGGTTGCAGTTCGCGGCCCGAGAAGCACTCTCCGGCCAACATGCCAAACGTCCAGCAATAGCTCCCAAACGAAAGGGGCCAGCAGCCAAAGACCTAGCTGGCCTGAAAGCCCCCCAGGGGGCCCACAAGCAGCCCCTCTCAATTTGGGTCTGGGGGCTTTCGCTGGGCGGGGAACCTTGGAGGTACCTGCAAGGTTGCAGTTCGCGGCCCGAGAAGCACTCTCCGGCCAACATGCCAAACGTCCAGCAATAGCTCCCAAACGAAAGGGGCCAGCAGCCAAAGACCTAGCTGGCCTGAAAGCCCCCCAGGGGGCCCACAAGCAGCCCCTCTCAATTTGGGTCTGGGGGCTTTCGCTGGGCGGGGAACCTTGGAGGGACCTGCAAGGTTGCAGTTCGCGGCCCGAGAAGCACTCTCCGGCCAACATGCCAAACGTCCAGCAATAGCTCCCAAACGAAAGGGGCCAGCAGCCAAAGACCTAGCTGGCCTGAAAGCCCCCCAGGGGGCCCACAAGCAGCCCCTCTCAATTTGGGTCTGGGGGCTTTCGCTGGGCGGGGAACCTTGGAGGGACCTGCAAGGTTGCAGTTGCCGGCCCGAGAAGCACTCTCCGGCCAACATGCCAAACGTCCAGCAATAGCTCCCAAACGAAAGGGGCCAGCAGCCAAAGACCTAGCTGGCCTGAAAGCCCCCCAGGGGGCCCACAAGCAGCCCCTCTCCATTTGGGTCTGGGGGCTTTCGCTGGGCAGGGAACCTTGGAGGTACCTGCAAGGTTGCAGTTCGCGGCCCGAGAAGCACTCTCCGGCCAACATGCCAAACGTCCAGCAATAGCTCCCAAACGAAAGGGGCCAGCAGCCAAAGACCTAGCTGGCCTGAAAGCCCCCCAGGGGGCCCACAAGCAGCCACTCTCAATTTGGGTCTGGGGGCTTTCGCTGGGCGGGGAACCTTGGAGGGACCTGCAAGGTTGCAGTTGGCGGCCCGAGAAGCACTCTCCGGCCAACATGCCAAACGTCCAGCAATAGCTCCCAAACGAAAGGGGCCAGCAGCCAAAGACCTAGCTGGCCTGAAAGCCCCCCAGGGGGCCCACAAGCAGCCCCTCTCAATTTGGGTCTGGGGGCTTTCGCTGGGCGGGGAACCTTGGAGGGACCTGCAAGGTTGCAGTTCGCGGCCCGAGAAGCACTCTCCGGCCAACATGCCAAACGTCCAGCAATAGCTCCCAAACGAAAGGGGCCAGCAGCCAAAGACCTAGCTGGCCTGAAAGCCCCCCAGGGGGCCCACAAGCAGCCCCTCTCAATTTGGGTCTGGGGGCTTTCGCTGGGCGGGGAACCTTGCAGGTACCTGCAAGGTTGCAGTTCGCGGCCCGAGAAGCACTCTCCGGCCAACATGCCAAACGTCCAGCAATAGCTCCCAAACGAAAGGGGCCAGCAGCCAAAGACCTAGCTGGCCTGAAAGCCCCCCAGGGGGCCCACAAGCAGCCCCTCTCAATTTGGGTCTGGGGGCTTTCGCTGGGCGGGGAACCTTGGAGGGACCTGCAAGGTTGCAGTTGCCGGCCCGAGAAGCACTCTCCGGCCAACATGCCAAACGTCCAGCAATAGCTCCCAAACGAAAGGGGCCAGCAGCCAAAGACCTAGCTGGCCTGAAAGCCCCCCAGGGGGCCCACAAGCAGCCCCTCTCCATTTGGGTCTGGGGGCTTTCGCTGGGCAGGGAACCTTGGAGGTACCTGCAAGGTTGCAGTTCGCGGCCCGAGAAGCACTCTCCGGCCAACATGCCAAACGTCCAGCAATAGCTCCCAAACGAAAGGGGCCAGCAGCCAAAGACCTAGCTGGCCTGAAAGCCCCCCAGGGGGCCCACAAGCAGCCACTCTCAATTTGGGTCTGGGGGCTTTCGCTGGGCGGGGAACCTTGGAGGGACCTGCAAGGTTGCAGTTCGCGGCCCGAGAAGCACTCTCCGGCCAACATGCCAAACGTCCAGCAATAGCTCCCAAACGAAAGGGGCCAGCAGCCAAAGACCTAGCTGGCCTGAAAGCCCCCCAGGGGGCCCACAAGCAGCCCCTCTCAATTTGGGTCTGGGGGCTTTCGCTGGGCGGGGAACCTTGGAGGGACCTGCAAGGTTGCAGTTCGCGGCCCGAGAAGCACTCTCCGGCCAACATGCCAAACGTCCAGCAATAGCTCCCAAACGAAAGGGGCCAGCAGCCAAAGACCTAGCTGGCCTGAAAGCCCCCCAGGGGGCCCACAAGCAGCCCCTCTCAATTTGGGTCTGGGGGCTTTCGCTGGGCGGGGAACCTTGCACGTACCTGCAAGGTTGCAGTTGGCGGCCCGAGAAGCACTCTCCGGCCAACATGCCAAACGTCCAGCAATAGCTCCCAAACGAAATGGGCCAGCAGCCAAAGACCTAGCTGGCCTGAAAGCCCCCCAGGGGGCCCACAAGCAGCCCCTCTCAATTTGGGTCTGGGGGCTTTCGCTGGGCGGGGAACCTTGGAGGTACCTGCAAGGTTGCAGTTGGCGGCCCGAGAAGCACTCTCCGGCCAACATGCCAAACGTCCAGCAATAGCTCCCAAACGAAAGGGGCCAGCAGCCAAAGACCTAGCTGGCCTGAAAGCCCCCCAGGGGGCCCACAAGCAGCCCCTCTCAATTTGGGTCTGGGGGCTTTCGCTGGGCGGGGAACCTTGGAGGGACCTGCAAGGTTGCAGTTCGCGGCCCGAGAAGCACTCTCCGGCCAACATGCCAAATGTCCAGCAATAGATCCCAAACGAAAGGGGCCAGCAGCCAAAGACCTAGGTGGCCTGAAAGCCCCCCAGGGGGCCCACAAGCAGCCCCTCTCAATTTGGGTCTGGGGGCTTTCGCTGGGCGGGGAACCTTGGAGGGACCTGCAAGGTTGCAGTTCGCGGCCCGAGAAGCACTCTCCGGCCAACATGCCAAACGTCCAGCAATAGCTCCCAAACGAAAGGGGCCAGCAGCCAAAGACCTAGCTGGCCTGAAAGCCCCCCAGGGGGCCCACAAGCAGCCCCTCTCAATTTGGGTCTGGGGGCTTTCGCTGGGCGGGGAACCTTGGAGGGACCTGCAAGGTTGCAGTTCGTGGCCCGAGAAGCACTCTCCGGCCAACATGCCAAACGTCCAGCAATAGCTCCCAAACGAAAGGGGCCAGCAGCCAAAGACCTAGCTGGCCTGAAAGCCCCCCAGGGGGCCCACAAGCAGCCCCTCTCAATTTGGGTCTGGGGGCTTTCGCTGTGCAGGGAACCTTGGAGGTACCTGCAAGGTTGCAGTTGGCGGCCCGAGAAGCACTCTCCGGCCAACATGCCAAACGTCCAGCAATAGCTCCCAAACGAAAGGGGCCAGCAGCCAAAGACCTAGCTGGCCTGAAAGCCCCCCAGGGGGCCCACAAGCAGCCCCTCTCAATTTGGGTCTGGGGGCTTTCGCTGGGCGGGGAACCTTGGAGGGACCTGCAAGGTTGCAGTTCGCGGCCCGAGAAGCACTCTCCGGCCAACATGCCAAACGTCCAGCAATAGCTCCCAAACGAAAGGGGCCAACAGCCAAAGACCTAGCTGGCCTGAAAGCCCCCCAGGGGGCCCACAAGCAGCCCCTCTCAATTTGGGTCTGGGGGCTTTCGCTGGGCGGGGAACCTTGCAGGTACCTGCAAGGTTGCAGTTGGCGGCCCGAGAAGCACTCTCCGGTCAACATGCCAAACGTCCAGCAATAGCTCCCAAACGAAAGGGGCCAGCAGCCAAAGACCTAGCTGGCCTGAAAGCCCCCCAGGGGGCCCACAAGCAGCCCCTCTCAATTTGGGTCTGGGGGCTTTCGCTGGGCGGGGAACCTTGGAGGGACCTGCAAGGTTGCAGTTCGCGGCCCGAGAAGCACTCTCCGGCCAACATGCCAAACGTCCAGCAATAGCTCCCAAACGAAAGGGGCCAGCAGCCAAAGACCTAGCTGGCCTGAAAGCCCCCCAGGGGGCCCACAAGCAGCCCCTCTCAATTTGGGTCTGGGGGCTTTCGCTGGGCGGGGAACCTTGGAGGGACCTGCAAGGTTGCAGTTCGCGGCCCGAGAAGCACTCTCCGGCCAACATGCCAAACGTCCAGCAATAGCTCCCAAACGAAAGGGGCCAGCAGCCAAAGACCTAGCTGGCCTGAAAGCCCCCCAGGGGGCCCACAAGCAGCCCCTCTCAATTTGGGTCTGGGGGCTTTCGCTGGGCGGGGAGCCTTGCAGGTACCTGCAAGGTTGCAGTTGGCGGCCCGAGAAGCACTCTCCGGCCAACATGCCAAACGTCCAGCAATAGCTCCCAAACGAAAGGGGCCAGCAGCCAAAGACCTAGCTGGCCTGAAAGCCCCCCAGGGGGCCCACAAGCAGCCCCTCTCAATTTGGGTCTGGGGGCTTTCGCTGGGCGGGGAACCTTGGAGGGACCTGCAAGGTTGCAGTTCGCGGCCCGAGAAGCACTCTCCGGCCAACATGCCAAATGTCCAGCAATAGCTCCCAAACGAAAGGGGCCAGCAGCCAAAGACCTAGGTGGCCTGAAAGCCCCCCAGGGGGCCCACAAGCAGCCCCTCTCAATTTGGGTCTGGGGGCTTTCGCTGGGCGGGGAACCTTGGAGGGACCTGCAAGGTTGCAGTTGGCGGCCCGAGAAGCACTCTCCGGCCAACATGCCAAACGTCCAGCAATAGCTCCCAAACGAAAGGGGCCAGCAGCCAAAGACCTAGCTGGCCTGAAAGCCCCCCAGGGGGCCCACAAGCAGCCCCTCTCAATTTGGGTCTGGGGGCTTTCGCTGGGCGGGGAACCTTGGAGGTACCTGCAAGGTTGCAGTTCGCGGCCCGAAAAGCACTCTCCGGCCAACATGCCAAACGTCCAGCAATAGCTCCCAAACGAAAGGGGCCAGCAGCCAAAGACCTAGCTGGCCTGAAAGCCCCCCAGGGGGCCCACAAGCAGCCCCTCTCAATTTGGGTCTGGGGGCTTTCGCTGGGCGGGGAACCTTGGAGGGACCTGCAAGGTTGCAGTTCGCGGCCCGAGAAGCACTCTCCGGCCAACATGCCAAACGTCCAGCAATAGCTCCCAAACGAAAGGGGCCAGCAGCCAAAGACCTAGCTGGCCTGAAAGCCCCCCAGGGGGCCCACAAGCAGCCCCTCTCAATTTGGGTCTGGGGGCTTTCGCTGGGCGGGGAACCTTGCAGGTACCTGCAAGGTTGCAGTTCGCCGCCCGAGAAGCACTCTCCGGCCAACATGCCAAACGTCCAGCAATAGCTCCCAAACGAAAGGGGCCAGCAGCCAAAGACCTAGCTGGCCTGAAAGCCCCCCAGGGGGCCCACAAGCAGCCCCTCTCAATTTGGGTCTGGGGGCTTTCGCTGGGCGGGGAACCTTGGAGGGACCTGCAAGGTTGCAGTTGCCGGCCCGAGAAGCACTCTCCGGCCAACATGCCAAACGTCCAGCAATAGCTCCCAAACGAAAGGGGCCAGCAGCCAAAGACCTAGCTGGCCTGAAAGCCCCCCAGGGGGCCCACAAGCAGCCCCTCTCCATTTGGGTCTGGGGGCTTTCGCTGGGCAGGGAACCTTGGAGGTACCTGCAAGGTTGCAGTTCGCGGCCCGAGAAGCACTCTCCGGCCAACATGCCAAACGTCCAGCAATAGCTCCCAAACGAAAGGGGCCAGCAGCCAAAGACCTAGCTGGCCTGAAAGCCCCCCAGGGGGCCCACAAGCAGCCACTCTCAATTTGGGTCTGGGGGCTTTCGCTGGGCGGGGAACCTTGGAGGGACCTGCAAGGTTGCAGTTGGCGGCCCGAGAAGCACTCTCCGGCCAACATGCCAAACGTCCAGCAATAGCTCCCAAACGAAAGGGGCCAGCAGCCAAAGACCTAGCTGGCCTGAAAGCCCCCCAGGGGGCCCACAAGCAGCCCCTCTCAATTTGGGTCTGGGGGCTTTCGCTGGGCGGGGAACCTTGGAGGGACCTGCAAGGTTGCAGTTGGCGGCCCGAGAAGCACTCTCCGGCCAACATGCCAAACGTCCAGCAATAGCTCCCAAACGAAAGGGGCCAGCAGCCAAAGACCTAGCTGGCCTGAAAGCCCCCCAGGGGGCCCACAAGCAGCCCCTCTCAATTTGGGTCTGGGGGCTTTCGCTGGGCGGGGAACCTTGCAGGTACCTGCAAGGTTGCAGTTCGCGGCCCGAGAAGCACTCTCCGGCCAACATGCCAAACGTCCAGCAATAGCTCCCAAACGAAAGGGGCCAGCAGCCAAAGACCTAGCTGGCCTGAAAGCCCCCCAGGGGGCCCACAAGCAGCCCCTCTCAATTTGGGTCTGGGGGCTTTCGCTGGGCGGGGAACCTTGGAGGGACCTGCAAGGTTGCAGTTGCCGGCCCGAGAAGCACTCTCCGGCCAACATGCCAAACGTCCAGCAATAGCTCCCAAACGAAAGGGGCCAGCAGCCAAAGACCTAGCTGGCCTGAAAGCCCCCCAGGGGGCCCACAAGCAGCCCCTCTCCATTTGGGTCTGGGGGCTTTCGCTGGGCAGGGAACCTTGGAGGTACCTGCAAGGTTGCAGTTCGCGGCCCGAGAAGCACTCTCCGGCCAACATGCCAAACGTCCAGCAATAGCTCCCAAACGAAAGGGGCCAGCAGCCAAAGACCTAGCTGGCCTGAAAGCCCCCCAGGGGGCCCACAAGCAGCCACTCTCAATTTGGGTCTGGGGGCTTTCGCTGGGCGGGGAACCTTGGAGGGACCTGCAAGGTTGCAGTTCGCGGCCCGAGAAGCACTCTCCGGCCAACATGCCAAACGTCCAGCAATAGCTCCCAAACGAAAGGGGCCAGCAGCCAAAGACCTAGCTGGCCTGAAAGCCCCCCAGGGGGCCCACAAGCAGCCCCTCTCAATTTGGGTCTGGGGGCTTTCGCTGGGCGGGGAACCTTGGAGGGACCTGCAAGGTTGCAGTTCGCGGCCCGAGAAGCACTCTCCGGCCAACATGCCAAACGTCCAGCAATAGCTCCCAAACGAAAGGGGCCAGCAGCCAAAGACCTAGCTGGCCTGAAAGCCCCCCAGGGGGCCCACAAGCAGCCCCTCTCAATTTGGGTCTGGGGGCTTTCGCTGGGCGGGGAACCTTGCACGTACCTGCAAGGTTGCAGTTGGCGGCCCGAGAAGCACTCTCCGGCCAACATGCCAAACGTCCAGCAATAGCTCCCAAACGAAATGGGCCAGCAGCCAAAGACCTAGCTGGCCTGAAAGCCCCCCAGGGGGCCCACAAGCAGCCCCTCTCAATTTGGGTCTGGGGGCTTTCGCTGGGCGGGGAACCTTGGAGGTACCTGCAAGGTTGCAGTTGGCGGCCCGAGAAGCACTCTCCGGCCAACATGCCAAACGTCCAGCAATAGCTCCCAAACGAAAGGGGCCAGCAGCCAAAGACCTAGCTGGCCTGAAAGCCCCCCAGGGGGCCCACAAGCAGCCCCTCTCAATTTGGGTCTGGGGGCTTTCGCTGGGCGGGGAACCTTGGAGGGACCTGCAAGGTTGCAGTTCGCGGCCCGAGAAGCACTCTCCGGCCAACATGCCAAATGTCCAGCAATAGATCCCAAACGAAAGGGGCCAGCAGCCAAAGACCTAGGTGGCCTGAAAGCCCCCCAGGGGGCCCACAAGCAGCCCCTCTCAATTTGGGTCTGGGGGCTTTCGCTGGGCGGGGAACCTTGGAGGGACCTGCAAGGTTGCAGTTCGCGGCCCGAGAAGCACTCTCCGGCCAACATGCCAAACGTCCAGCAATAGCTCCCAAACGAAAGGGGCCAGCAGCCAAAGACCTAGCTGGCCTGAAAGCCCCCCAGGGGGCCCACAAGCAGCCCCTCTCAATTTGGGTCTGGGGGCTTTCGCTGGGCGGGGAACCTTGGAGGGACCTGCAAGGTTGCAGTTCGTGGCCCGAGAAGCACTCTCCGGCCAACATGCCAAACGTCCAGCAATAGCTCCCAAACGAAAGGGGCCAGCAGCCAAAGACCTAGCTGGCCTGAAAGCCCCCCAGGGGGCCCACAAGCAGCCCCTCTCAATTTGGGTCTGGGGGCTTTCGCTGTGCAGGGAACCTTGGAGGTACCTGCAAGGTTGCAGTTGGCGGCCCGAGAAGCACTCTCCGGCCAACATGCCAAACGTCCAGCAATAGCTCCCAAACGAAAGGGGCCAGCAGCCAAAGACCTAGGTGGCCTGAAAGCCCCCCAGGGGGCCCACAAGCAGCCCCTCTCAATTTGGGTCTGGGGGCTTTCGCTGGGCGGGGAACCTTGGAGGGACCTGCAAGGTTGCAGTTCGCGGCCCGAGAAGCACTCTCCGGCCAACATGCCAAACGTCCAGCAATAGCTCCCAAACGAAAGGGGCCAACAGCCAAAGACCTAGCTGGCCTGAAAGCCCCCCAGGGGGCCCACAAGCAGCCCCTCTCAATTTGGGTCTGGGGGCTTTCGCTGGGCGGGGAACCTTGCAGGTACCTGCAAGGTTGCAGTTGGCGGCCCGAGAAGCACTCTCCGGTCAACATGCCAAACGTCCAGCAATAGCTCCCAAACGAAAGGGGCCAGCAGCCAAAGACCTAGCTGGCCTGAAAGCCCCCCAGGGGGCCCACAAGCAGCCCCTCTCAATTTGGGTCTGGGGGCTTTCGCTGGGCGGGGAACCTTGGAGGGACCTGCAAGGTTGCAGTTCGCGGCCCGAGAAGCACTCTCCGGCCAACATGCCAAACGTCCAGCAATAGCTCCCAAACGAAAGGGGCCAGCAGCCAAAGACCTAGCTGGCCTGAAAGCCCCCCAGGGGGCCCACAAGCAGCCCCTCTCAATTTGGGTCTGGGGGCTTTCGCTGGGCGGGGAACCTTGGAGGGACCTGCAAGGTTGCAGTTCGCGGCCCGAGAAGCACTCTCCGGCCAACATGCCAAACGTCCAGCAATAGCTCCCAAACGAAAGGGGCCAGCAGCCAAAGACCTAGCTGGCCTGAAAGCCCCCCAGGGGGCCCACAAGCAGCCCCTCTCAATTTGGGTCTGGGGGCTTTCGCTGGGCAGGGAACCTTGGAGGGACCTGCAAGGTTGCAGTTCGCGGCCCGAGAAGCACTCTCCGGCCAACATGCCAAATGTCCAGCAATAGCTCCCAAACGAAAGGGGCCAGCAGCCAAAGACCTAGCTGGCCTGAAAGCCCCCCAGGGGGCCCACAAGCAGCCCCTCTCAATTTGGGTCTGGGGGCTTTCGCTGGGCGGGGAACCTTGCACGTACCTGCAAGGTTGCAGTTCGCGGCCCGAGAAGCACTCTCCGGCCAACATGCCAAACGTCCAGCAATAGCTCCCAAACGAAAGGGGCCAGCAGCCAAAGACCTAGCTGGCCTGAAAGCCCCCCAGGGGGCCCACAAGCAGCCCCTCTCCATTTGGGTCTGGGGGCTTTCGCTGGGCGGGGAACCTTGGAGGGACCTGCAAGGTTGCAGTTCGCGGCCCGAGAAGCACTCTCCGGCCAACATGCCAAACGTCCAGCAATAGCTCCCAAACGAAAGGGGCCAGCAGCCAAAGACCTAGCTGGCCTGAAAGCCCCCCAGGGGGCCCACAAGCAGCCCCTCTCAATTTGGGTCTGGGGGCTTTCGCTGGGCGGGGAACCTTGGAGGTACCTGCAAGGTTGCAGTTCGCGGCCCGAAAAGCACTCTCCGGCCAACATGCCAAACGTCCAGCAATAGCTCCCAAACGAAAGGGGCCAGCAGCCAAAGACCTAGCTGGCCTGAAAGCCCCCCAGGGGGCCCACAAGCAGCCCCTCTCAATTTGGGTCTGGGGGCTTTCGCTGGGCGGGGAACCTTGGAGGGACCTGCAAGGTTGCAGTTCGCGGCCCGAGAAGCACTCTCCGGCCAACATGCCAAACGTCCAGCAATAGCTCCCAAACGAAAGGGGCCAGCAGCCAAAGACCTAGCTGGCCTGAAAGCCCCCCAGGGGGCCCACAAGCAGCCCCTCTCAATTTGGGTCTGGGGGCTTTCGCTGGGCGGGGAACCTTGCAGGTACCTGCAAGGTTGCAGTTCGCCGCCCGAGAAGCACTCTCCGGCCAACATGCCAAACGTCCAGCAATAGCTCCCAAACGAAAGGGGCCAGCAGCCAAAGACCTAGCTGGCCTGAAAGCCCCCCAGGGGGCCCACAAGCAGCCCCTCTCAATTTGGGTCTGGGGGCTTTCGCTGGGCGGGGAACCTTGGAGGGACCTGCAAGGTTGCAGTTCGCGGCCCGAGAAGCACTCTCCGGCCAACATGCCAAACGTCCAGCAATAGCTCCCAAACGAAAGGGGCCAGCAGCCAAAGACCTAGCTGGCCTGAAAGCCCCCCAGGGGGCCCACAAGCAGCCCCTCTCAATTTGGGTCTGGGGGCTTTCGCTGGGCGGGGAACCTTGGAGGTACCTGCAAGGTTGCAGTTCGCGGCCCGAGAAGCACTCTCCGGCCAACATGCCAAACGTCCAGCAATAGCTCCCAAACGAAAGGGGCCAGCAGCCAAAGACCTAGCTGGCCTGAAAGCCCCCCAGGGGGCCCACAAGCAGCCCCTCTCAATTTGGGTCTGGGGGCTTTCGCTGGGCGGGGAACCTTGGAGGGACCTGCAAGGTTGCAGTTCGCGGCCCGAGAAGCACTCTCCGGCCAACATGCCAAACGTCCAGCAATAGCTCCCAAACGAAAGGGGCCAGCAGCCAAAGACCTAGCTGGCCTGAAAGCCCCCCAGGGGGCCCACAAGCAGCCCCTCTCAATTTGGGTCTGGGGGCTTTCGCTGGGCGGGGAACCTTGGAGGGACCTGCAAGGTTGCAGTTGCCGGCCCGAGAAGCACTCTCCGGCCAACATGCCAAACGTCCAGCAATAGCTCCCAAACGAAAGGGGCCAGCAGCCAAAGACCTAGCTGGCCTGAAAGCCCCCCAGGGGGCCCACAAGCAGCCCCTCTCCATTTGGGTCTGGGGGCTTTCGCTGGGCAGGGAACCTTGGAGGTACCTGCAAGGTTGCAGTTCGCGGCCCGAGAAGCACTCTCCGGCCAACATGCCAAACGTCCAGCAATAGCTCCCAAACGAAAGGGGCCAGCAGCCAAAGACCTAGCTGGCCTGAAAGCCCCCCAGGGGGCCCACAAGCAGCCACTCTCAATTTGGGTCTGGGGGCTTTCGCTGGGCGGGGAACCTTGGAGGGACCTGCAAGGTTGCAGTTGGCGGCCCGAGAAGCACTCTCCGGCCAACATGCCAAACGTCCAGCAATAGCTCCCAAACGAAAGGGGCCAGCAGCCAAAGACCTAGCTGGCCTGAAAGCCCCCCAGGGGGCCCACAAGCAGCCCCTCTCAATTTGGGTCTGGGGGCTTTCGCTGGGCGGGGAACCTTGGAGGGACCTGCAAGGTTGCAGTTCGCGGCCCGAGAAGCACTCTCCGGCCAACATGCCAAACGTCCAGCAATAGCTCCCAAACGAAAGGGGCCAGCAGCCAAAGACCTAGCTGGCCTGAAAGCCCCCCAGGGGGCCCACAAGCAGCCCCTCTCAATTTGGGTCTGGGGGCTTTCGCTGGGCGGGGAACCTTGCAGGTACCTGCAAGGTTGCAGTTCGCGGCCCGAGAAGCACTCTCCGGCCAACATGCCAAACGTCCAGCAATAGCTCCCAAACGAAAGGGGCCAGCAGCCAAAGACCTAGCTGGCCTGAAAGCCCCCCAGGGGGCCCACAAGCAGCCCCTCTCAATTTGGGTCTGGGGGCTTTCGCTGGGCGGGGAACCTTGGAGGGACCTGCAAGGTTGCAGTTGCCGGCCCGAGAAGCACTCTCCGGCCAACATGCCAAACGTCCAGCAATAGCTCCCAAACGAAAGGGGCCAGCAGCCAAAGACCTAGCTGGCCTGAAAGCCCCCCAGGGGGCCCACAAGCAGCCCCTCTCCATTTGGGTCTGGGGGCTTTCGCTGGGCAGGGAACCTTGGAGGTACCTGCAAGGTTGCAGTTCGCGGCCCGAGAAGCACTCTCCGGCCAACATGCCAAACGTCCAGCAATAGCTCCCAAACGAAAGGGGCCAGCAGCCAAAGACCTAGCTGGCCTGAAAGCCCCCCAGGGGGCCCACAAGCAGCCACTCTCAATTTGGGTCTGGGGGCTTTCGCTGGGCGGGGAACCTTGGAGGGACCTGCAAGGTTGCAGTTCGCGGCCCGAGAAGCACTCTCCGGCCAACATGCCAAACGTCCAGCAATAGCTCCCAAACGAAAGGGGCCAGCAGCCAAAGACCTAGCTGGCCTGAAAGCCCCCCAGGGGGCCCACAAGCAGCCCCTCTCAATTTGGGTCTGGGGGCTTTCGCTGGGCGGGGAACCTTGGAGGGACCTGCAAGGTTGCAGTTCGCGGCCCGAGAAGCACTCTCCGGCCAACATGCCAAACGTCCAGCAATAGCTCCCAAACGAAAGGGGCCAGCAGCCAAAGACCTAGCTGGCCTGAAAGCCCCCCAGGGGGCCCACAAGCAGCCCCTCTCAATTTGGGTCTGGGGGCTTTCGCTGGGCGGGGAACCTTGCACGTACCTGCAAGGTTGCAGTTGGCGGCCCGAGAAGCACTCTCCGGCCAACATGCCAAACGTCCAGCAATAGCTCCCAAACGAAATGGGCCAGCAGCCAAAGACCTAGCTGGCCTGAAAGCCCCCCAGGGGGCCCACAAGCAGCCCCTCTCAATTTGGGTCTGGGGGCTTTCGCTGGGCGGGGAACCTTGGAGGTACCTGCAAGGTTGCAGTTGGCGGCCCGAGAAGCACTCTCCGGCCAACATGCCAAACGTCCAGCAATAGCTCCCAAACGAAAGGGGCCAGCAGCCAAAGACCTAGCTGGCCTGAAAGCCCCCCAGGGGGCCCACAAGCAGCCCCTCTCAATTTGGGTCTGGGGGCTTTCGCTGGGCGGGGAACCTTGGAGGGACCTGCAAGGTTGCAGTTCGCGGCCCGAGAAGCACTCTCCGGCCAACATGCCAAATGTCCAGCAATAGATCCCAAACGAAAGGGGCCAGCAGCCAAAGACCTAGGTGGCCTGAAAGCCCCCCAGGGGGCCCACAAGCAGCCCCTCTCAATTTGGGTCTGGGGGCTTTCGCTGGGCGGGGAACCTTGGAGGGACCTGCAAGGTTGCAGTTCGCGGCCCGAGAAGCACTCTCCGGCCAACATGCCAAACGTCCAGCAATAGCTCCCAAACGAAAGGGGCCAGCAGCCAAAGACCTAGCTGGCCTGAAAGCCCCCCAGGGGGCCCACAAGCAGCCCCTCTCAATTTGGGTCTGGGGGCTTTCGCTGGGCGGGGAACCTTGGAGGGACCTGCAAGGTTGCAGTTCGTGGCCCGAGAAGCACTCTCCGGCCAACATGCCAAACGTCCAGCAATAGCTCCCAAACGAAAGGGGCCAGCAGCCAAAGACCTAGCTGGCCTGAAAGCCCCCCAGGGGGCCCACAAGCAGCCCCTCTCAATTTGGGTCTGGGGGCTTTCGCTGTGCAGGGAACCTTGGAGGTACCTGCAAGGTTGCAGTTGGCGGCCCGAGAAGCACTCTCCGGCCAACATGCCAAACGTCCAGCAATAGCTCCCAAACGAAAGGGGCCAGCAGCCAAAGACCTAGCTGGCCTGAAAGCCCCCCAGGGGGCCCACAAGCAGCCCCTCTCAATTTGGGTCTGGGGGCTTTCGCTGGGCGGGGAACCTTGGAGGGACCTGCAAGGTTGCAGTTCGCGGCCCGAGAAGCACTCTCCGGCCAACATGCCAAACGTCCAGCAATAGCTCCCAAACGAAAGGGGCCAACAGCCAAAGACCTAGCTGGCCTGAAAGCCCCCCAGGGGGCCCACAAGCAGCCCCTCTCAATTTGGGTCTGGGGGCTTTCGCTGGGCGGGGAACCTTGCAGGTACCTGCAAGGTTGCAGTTGGCGGCCCGAGAAGCACTCTCCGGTCAACATGCCAAACGTCCAGCAATAGCTCCCAAACGAAAGGGGCCAGCAGCCAAAGACCTAGCTGGCCTGAAAGCCCCCCAGGGGGCCCACAAGCAGCCCCTCTCAATTTGGGTCTGGGGGCTTTCGCTGGGCGGGGAACCTTGGAGGGACCTGCAAGGTTGCAGTTCGCGGCCCGAGAAGCACTCTCCGGCCAACATGCCAAACGTCCAGCAATAGCTCCCAAACGAAAGGGGCCAGCAGCCAAAGACCTAGCTGGCCTGAAAGCCCCCCAGGGGGCCCACAAGCAGCCCCTCTCAATTTGGGTCTGGGGGCTTTCGCTGGGCGGGGAACCTTGGAGGGACCTGCAAGGTTGCAGTTCGCGGCCCGAGAAGCACTCTCCGGCCAACATGCCAAACGTCCAGCAATAGCTCCCAAACGAAAGGGGCCAGCAGCCAAAGACCTAGCTGGCCTGAAAGCCCCCCAGGGGGCCCACAAGCAGCCCCTCTCAATTTGGGTCTGGGGGCTTTCGCTGGGCAGGGAACCTTGGAGGGACCTGCAAGGTTGCAGTTCGCGGCCCGAGAAGCACTCTCCGGCCAACATGCCAAATGTCCAGCAATAGCTCCCAAACGAAAGGGGCCAGCAGCCAAAGACCTAGCTGGCCTGAAAGCCCCCCAGGGGGCCCACAAGCAGCCCCTCTCAATTTGGGTCTGGGGGCTTTCGCTGGGCGGGGAACCTTGCACGTACCTGCAAGGTTGCAGTTCGCGGCCCGAGAAGCACTCTCCGGCCAACATGCCAAACGTCCAGCAATAGCTCCCAAACGAAAGGGGCCAGCAGCCAAAGACCTAGCTGGCCTGAAAGCCCCCCAGGGGGCCCACAAGCAGCCCCTCTCCATTTGGGTCTGGGGGCTTTCGCTGGGCGGGGAACCTTGGAGGGACCTGCAAGGTTGCAGTTCGCGGCCCGAGAAGCACTCTCCGGCCAACATGCCAAACGTCCAGCAATAGCTCCCAAACGAAAGGGGCCAGCAGCCAAAGACCTAGCTGGCCTGAAAGCCCCCCAGGGGGCCCACAAGCAGCCCCTCTCAATTTGGGTCTGGGGGCTTTCGCTGGGCGGGGAACCTTGGAGGTACCTGCAAGGTTGCAGTTCGCAGCCCGAGAAGCACTCTCCGGCCAACATGCCAAACGTCCAGCAATAGCTCCCAAACGAAAGGGGCCAGCAGCCAAAGACCTAGCTGGCCTGAAAGCCCCCCAGGGGGCCCACAAGCAGCCCCTCTCAATTTGGGTCTGGCGGCTTTCGCTGGGCGGGGAACCTTGGAGGGACCTGCAAGGTTGCAGTTCGCGGCCCGAGAAGCACTCTCCGGCCAACATGCCAAACGTCCAGCAATAGCTCCCAAACGAAAGGGGCCAGCAGCCAAAGACCTAGCTGGCCTGAAAGCCCCCCAGGGGGCCCACAAGCAGCCCCTCTCAATTTGGGTCTGGGGGCTTTCGCTGGGCGGGGAACCTTGCAGGTACCTGCAAGGTTGCAGTTGGCGGCCCGAGAAGCACTCTCCGGCCAACATGCCAAACGTCCAGCAATAGCTCCCAAACGAAAGGGGCCAGCAGCCAAAGACCTAGCTGGCCTGAAAGCCCCCCAGGGGGCCCACAAGCAGCCCCTCTCAATTTGGGTCTGGGGGCTTTCGCTGGGCGGGGAACCTTGCAGGTACCTGCAAGGTTGCAGTTCGCGGCCCGAGAAGCACTCTCCGGCCAACATGCCAAACGTCCAGCAATAGCTCCCAAACGAAAGGGGCCAGCAGCCAAAGACCTAGCTGGCCTGAAAGCCCCCCAGGGGGCCCACAAGCAGCCCCTCTCAATTTGGGTCTGGGGGCTTTCGCTGGGCGGGGAACCTTGGAGGGACCTGCAAGGTTGCAGTTCGCGGCCCGAGAAGCACTCTCCGGCCAACATGCCAAACGTCCAGCAATAGCTCCCAAACGAAAGGGGCCAGCAGCCAAAGACCTAGCTGGCCTGAAAGCCCCCCAGGGGGCCCACAAGCAGCCCCTCTCCATTTGGGTCTGGGGGCTTTCGCTGGGCGGGGAACCTTGCAGGGACCTGCAAGGTTGCAGTTCGCGGCCCGAGAAGCACTCTCCGGCCAACATGCCAAACGTCCAGCAATAGCTCCCAAACGAAAGGGGCCAGCAGCCAAAGACCTAGCTGGCCTGAAAGCCCCCCAGGGGGCCCACAAGCAGCCCCTCTCAATTTGGGTCTGGGGGCTTTCGCTGGGCGGGGAACCTTGGAGGGACCTGCAAGGTTGCAGTTCGCGGCCCGAGAAGCACTCTCCGGCCAACATGCCAAACGTCCAGCAATAGCTCCCAAACGAAAGGGGCCAGCAGCCAAAGACCTAGCTGGCCTGAAAGCCCCCCAGGGGGCCCACAAGCAGCCCCTCTCAATTTGGGTCTGGGGGCTTTCGCTGGGCGGGGAACCTTGGAGGGACCTGCAAGGTTGCAGTTGGCGGCCCGAGAAGCACTCTCCGGCCAACATGCCAAACGTCCAGCAATAGCTCCCAAACGAAAGGGGCCAGCAGCCAAAGACCTAGGTGGCCTGAAAGCCCCCCAGGGGGCCCACAAGCAGCCCCTCTCAATTTGGGTCTGGGGGCTTTCGCTGGGCGGGGAACCTTGGAGGGACCTGCAAGGTTGCAGTTCGCGGCCCGAGAAGCACTCTCCGGCCAACATGCCAAACGTCCAGCAATAGCTCCCAAACGAAAGGGGCCAGCAGCCAAAGACCTAGCTGGCCTGAAAGCCCCCCAGAGGGCCCACAAGCAGCCCCTCTCAATTTGGGTCTGGGGGCTTTTGCTGGGCGGGGAACCTTGGAGGTACCTGCAAGGTTGCAGTTCGCGGCCCGAGAAGCACTCTCCGGCCAACATGCCAAACGTCCAGCAATAGCTCCCAAACGAAAGGGGCCAGCAGCCAAAGACCTAGCTGGCCTGAAAGCCCCCCAGGGGGCCCACAAGCAGCCCCTCTCAATTTGGGTCTGGGGGCTTTCGCTGGGCAGGGAACCTTGGAGGGACCTGCAAGGTTGCAGTTCGCGGCCCGAGAAGCACTCTCCGGCCAACATGCCAAACGTCCAGCAATAGCTCCCAAACGAAAGGGGCCAGCAGCCAAAGACCTAGCTGGCCTGAAAGCCCCCCAGGGGGCCCACAAGCAGCCCCTCTCAATTTGGGTCTGGGGGCTTTCGCTGGGCGGGGAACCTTGGAGGTACCTGCAAGGTTGCAGTTCGCGGCCCGAGAAGCACTCTCCGGCCAACATGCCAAACGTCCAGCAATAGCTCCCAAACGAAAGGGGCCAGCAGCCAAAGACCTAGCTGGCCTGAAAGCCCCCCAGGGGGCCCACAAGCAGCCCCTCTCAATTTGGGTCTGGGGGCTTTCGCTGGGCGGGGAACCTTGGAGGGACCTGCAAGGTTGCAGTTGGCGGACCGAGAAGCACTCTCCGGCCAACATGCCAAACGTCCAGCAATAGCTCCCAAACGAAAGGGGCCAGCAGCCAAAGACCTAGGTGGCCTGAAAGCCCCCCAGGGGGCCCACAAGCAGCCCCTCTCAATTTGGGTCTGGGGGCTTTCGCTGGGCGGGGAACCTTGCAGGTACCTGCAAGGTTGCAGTTCGCGGCCCGAGAAGCACTCTCCGGCCAACATGCCAAACGTCCAGCAATAGCTCCCAAACGAAAGGGGCCAGCAGCCAAAGACCTAGCTGGCCTGAAAGCCCCCCAGGGGGCCCACAAGCAGCCACTCTCAATTTGGGTCTGGGGGCTTTCGCTGGGCGGGGAACCTTGGAGGGACCTGCAAGGTTGCAGTTGGCGGCCCGAGAAGCACTCTCCGGCCAACATGCCAAACGTCCAGCAATAGCTCCCAAACGAAAGGGGCCAACAGCCAAAGACCTAGCTGGCCTGAAAGCCCCCCAGGGGGCCCACAAGCAGCCCCTCTCAATTTGGGTCTGGGGGCTTTCGCTGGGCGGGGAACCTTGGAGGTACCTGCAAGGTTGCAGTTCGCGGCCCGAGAAGCACTCTCCGGCCAACATGCCAAACGTCCAGCAATAGCTCCCAAACGAAAGGGGCCAGCAGCCAAAGACCTAGCTGGCCTGAAAGCCCCCCAGGGGGCCCACAAGCAGCCCCTCTCAATTTGGGTCTGGGGGCTTTCGCTGGGCAGGGAACCTTGGAGGTACCTGCAAGGTTGCAGTTCGCGGCCCGAGAAGCACTCTCCGGCCAACATGCCAAACGTCCAGCAATAGCTCCCAAACGAAAGGGGCCAGCAGCCAAAGACCTAGCTGGCCTGAAAGCCCCCCAGGGGGCCCACAAGCAGCCCCTCTCAATTTGGGTCTGGGGGCTTTCGCTGGGCAGGGAACCTTGGAGGTACCTGCAAGGTTGCAGTTCGCGGCCCGAGAAGCACTCTCCGGCCAACATGCCAAACGTCCAGCAATAGCTCCCAAACGAAAGGGGCCAGCAGCCAAAGACCTAGCTGGCCTGAAAGCCCCCCAGGGGGCCCACAAGCAGCCCCTCTCAATTTGGGTCTGGGGGCTTTCGCTGGGCGGGGAACCTTGGAGGGACCTGCAAGGTTGCAGTTGGCGGCCCGAGAAGCACTCTCCGGCCAACATGCCAAACGTCCAGCAATAGCTCCCAAACGAAAGGGGCCAGCAGCCAAAGACCTAGCTGGCCTGAAAGCCCCCCAGGGGGCCCCCAAGCAACCCCTCTCAATATGGGTCTGGGGGCTTTCGCTGGGCAGGGAACCTTGGAGGTACCTGCAAGGTTGCAGTTGGCGGCCCGAGAAGCACTCTCCGGCCAACATGCCAAACGTCCAGCAATAGCTCCCAAACGAAAGGGGCCAGCAGCCAAAGACCTAGCTGGCCTGAAAGCCCCCCAGGGGGCCCACAAGCAGCCCCTCTCAATTTGAGTCTGGGGGCTTTCGCTGGGCGGGGAACCTTGGAGGTACCTGCAAGGTTGCAGTTGGCGGCCCGAGAAGCACTCTCCGGCCAACATGCCAAACGTCCAGCAATAGCTCCCAAACGAAAGGGGCCAGCAGCCAAAGACCTAGCTGGCCTGAAAGCCCCCCAGGGGGCCCACAAGCAGCCCCTCTCAATTTGGGTCTGTGGGCTTTCGCTGAGCTGGGAAACTTGGAGGTACCTGCAAGGTTGCAGTTCGCGGCCCGAGAAGCACTCTCCGGCCAACATGCCAAACGTCCAGCAATAGCTCCCAAACGAAAGGGGCCAGCAGCCAAAGACCTAGCTGGCCTGAAAGCCCCCCAGGGGGCCCACAAGCAGCCCCTCTCAATTTGGGTCTGGCGGCTTTCGCTGGGCGGGGAACCTTGCAGGTACCTGCAAGGTTGCAGTTCGCGGCCCGAGAAGCACTCTCCGGCCAACATGCCAAACGTCCAGCAATAGCTCCCAAACGAAAGGGGCCAGCAGCCAAAGACCTAGCTGGCCTGAAAGCCCCCCAGGGGGCCCACAAGCAGCCCCTCTCAATTTGGGTCTGGCGGCTTTCGCTGGGCGGGGAACCTTGGAGGGACCTGCAAGGTTGCAGTTCGCGGCCCGAGAAGCACTCTCCGGCCAACATGCCAAACGTCCAGCAATAGCTCCCAAACGAAAGGGGCCAGCAGCCAAAGACCTAGCTGGCCTGAAAGCCCCCCAGGGGGCCCACAAGCAGCCCCTCTCAATTTGGGTCTGGGGGCTTTCGCTGGGCGGGGAACCTTGGAGGTACCTGCAAGGTTGCAGTTGGCGGCCCGAGAAGCACTCTCCGGCCAACATGCCAAACGTCCAGCAATAGCTCCCAAACGAAAGGGGCCAGCAGCCAAAGACCTAGCTGGCCTGAAAGCCCCCCAGGGGGCCCACAAGCAGCCCCTCTCAATTTGGGTCTGGGGGCTTTCGCTGGGCGGGGAACCTTGCAGGTACCTGCAAGGTTGCAGTTCGCGGCCCGAGAAGCACTCTCCGGCCAACATGCCAAACGTCCAACAATAGCTCCCAAAGGAAAGGGGCCAGCAGCCAAAGACCTAGCTGGCCTGAAAGCCCCCCAGGGGGCCCACAAGCAGCCCCTCTCAATTTGGGTCTGGGGGCTTTCGCTGGGCGGGGAAACTTGGAGGGACCTGCAAGGTTGCAGTTCGCGGCCCGAGAAGCACTCTCCGGCCAACATGCCAAACGTCCAGCAATAGCTCCCAAACGAAAGGGGCCAGCAGCCAAAGACCTAGCTGGCCTGAAAGCCCCCCAGGGGGCCCACAAGCAGCCCCTCTCCATTTGGGTCTGGGGGCTTTCGCTGGGCGGGGAACCTTGCAGGTACCTGCAAGGTTGCAGTTCGCGGCCCGAGAAGCACTCTCCGGCCAACATGCCAAACGTCTAGCAATAGCTCCCAAACGAAAGGGGCCAGCAGCCAAAGACCTAGCTGGCCTGAAAGCCCCCCAGGGGGCCCACAAGCAGCCCCTCTCAATTTGGGTCTGGGGGCTTTCGCTGGGCGGGGAACCTTGGAGGGACCTGCAAGGTTGCAGTTCGCGGCCCGAGAAGCACTCTCCGGCCAACATGCCAAACGTCCAGCAATAGCTCCCAAACGAAAGGGGCCAGCAGCCAAAGACCTAGCTGGCCTGAAAGCCCCCCAGGGGGCCCACAAGCAGCCCCTCTCCATTTGGGTCTGGGGGCTTTCGCTGGGCGGGGAACCTTGCAGGTACCTGCAAGGTTGCAGTTCGCGGCCCGAGAAGCACTCTCCGGCCAACATGCCAAACGTCTAGCAATAGCTCCCAAACGAAAGGGGCCAGCAGCCAAAGACCTAGCTGGCCTGAAAGCCCCCCAGGGGGCCCACAAGCAGCCCCTCTCAATTTGGGTCTGGGGGCTTTCGCTGGGCGGGGAACCTTGGAGGGACCTGCAAGGTTGCAGTTCGCGGCCCGAGAAGCACTCTCCGGCCAACATGCCAAACGTCCAGCAATAGCTCCCAAACGAAAGGGGCCAGCAGCCAAAGACCTAGCTGGCCTGAAAGCCCCCCAGGGGGCCCACAAGCAGCCACTCTCAATTTGGGTCTGGGGGCTTTCGCTGGGCGGGGAACCTTGGAGGTACCTGCAAGGTTGCAGTTCGCGGCCCGAGAAGCACTCTCCGGCCAACATGCCAAACGTCCAGCAATAGCTCCCAAACGAAAGGGGCCAGCAGCCAAAGACCTAGCTGGCCTGAAAGCCCCCCAGGGGGCCCACAAGCAGCCACTCTCAATTTGGGTCTGGGGGCTTTCGCTGGGCGAGGAACCTTGGAGGGACCTGCAAGGTTGCAGTTCGCGGCCCGAGAAGCACTCTCCGGCCAACATGCCAAACGTCCAGCAATAGCTCCCAAACGAAAGGGGCCAGCAGCCAAAGACCTAGCTGGCCTGAAAGCCCCCCAGGGGGCCCACAAGCAGCCCCTCTCAATTTGGGTCTGGGGGCTTTCGCTGAGATGGGAACCTTGGAGGTACCTGCAAGGTTGCAGTTCGCGGCCCGAGAAGCACTCTCCGGCCAACATGCCAAACGTCCAGCAATAGCTCCCAAACGAAAGGGGCCAGCAGCCAAAGACCTAGCTGGCCTGAAAGCCCCCCAGGGGGCCCACAAGCAGCCCCTCTCAATTTGGGTCTGGGGGCTTTCGCTGAGATGGGAACCTTGGAGGTACCTGCAAGGTTGCAGTTCGCGGCCCGAGAAGCACTCTCCGGCCAACATGCCAAACGTCCAGCAATAGCTCCCAAACGAAAGGGGCCAGCAGCCAAAGACCTAGCTGGCCTGAAAGCCCCCCAGGGGGCCCACAAGCAGCCCCTCTCAATTTGGGTCTGGGGGCTTTCGCTGGGCGGGGAACCTTGGAGGGACCTGCAAGGTTGCAGTTCGCGGCCCGAGAAGCACTCTCCGGCCAACATGCCAAACGTCCAGCAATAGCTCCCAAACGAAAGGGGCCAGCAGCCAAAGACCTAGCTGGCCTGAAAGCCCCCCAGGGGGCCCACAAGCAGCCCCTCTCAATTTGGGTCTGGGGGCTTTCGCTGGGCGGGGAACCTTGGAGGGACCTGCAAGGTTGCAGTTGCCGGCCCGAGAAGCACTCTCCGGCCAACATGCCAAACGTCCAGCAATAGCTCCCAAACGAAAGGGGCCAGCAGCCAAAGACCTAGCTGGCCTGAAAGCCCCCCAGGGGGCCCACAAGCAGCCCCTCTCAATTTGGGTCTGGGGGCTTTCGCTGGGCGGGGAACCTTGCAGGTACCTGCAAGGTTGCAGTTCGCGGCCCGAGAAGCACTCTCCGGCCAACATGCCAAACGTCCAGCAATAGCTCCCAAACGAAAGGGGCCAGCAGCCAAAGACCTAGCTGGCCTGAAAGCCCCCCAGGGGGCCCACAAGCAGCCACTCTCAATTTGGGTCTGGGGGCTTTCGCTGGGCGGGGAACCTTGGAGGGACCTGCAAGGTTGCAGTTGGCGGCCCGAGAAGCACTCTCCGGCCAACATGCCAAACGTCCAGCAATAGCTCCCAAACGAAAGGGGCCAACAGCCAAAGACCTAGCTGGCCTGAAAGCCCCCCAGGGGGCCCACAAGCAGCCCCTCTCAATTTGGGTCTGGGGGCTTTCGCTGGGCGGGGAACCTTGGAGGTACCTGCAAGGTTGCAGTTCGCGGCCCGAGAAGCACTCTCCGGCCAACATGCCAAACGTCCAGCAATAGCTCCCAAACGAAAGGGGCCAGCAGCCAAAGACCTAGGTGGCCTGAAAGCCCCCCAGGGGGCCCACAAGCAGCCCCTCTCAATTTGGGTCTGGGGGCTTTCGCTGGGCGGGGAACCTTGGAGGTACCTGCAAGGTTGCAGTTCGCGGCCCGAGAAGCACTCTCCGGCCAACATGCCAAACGTCCAGCAATAGCTCCCAAACGAAAGGGGCCAGCAGCCAAAGACCTAGCTGGCCTGAAAGCCCCCCAGGGGGCCCACAAGCAGCCCCTCTCAATTTGGGTCTGGGGGCTTTCGCTGTGCAGGGAACCTTGGAGGTACCTGCAAGGTTGCAGTTCGCGGCCCGAGAAGCACTCTCCGGCCAACATGCCAAACGTCCAGCAATAGCTCCCAAACGAAAGGGGCCAGCAGCCAAAGACCTAGCTGGCCTGAAAGCCCCCCAGGGGGCCCACAAGCAGCCCCTCTCCATTTGGGTCTGGGGGCTTTCGCTGGGCAGGGAACCTTGGAGGTACCTGCAAGGTTGCAGTTCGCGGCCCGAGAAGCACTCTCCGGCCAACATGCCAAACGTCCAGCAATAGCTCCCAAACGAAAGGGGCCAGCAGCCAAAGACCTAGCTGGCCTGAAAGCCCCCCAGGGGGCCCACAAGCAGCCCCTCTCAATTTGGGTCTGGGGGCTTTCGCTGGGCGGGGAACCTTGGAGGGACCTGCAAGGTTGCAGTTGGCGGCCCGAGAAGCACTCTCCGGCCAACATGCCAAACGTCCAGCAATAGCTCCCAAACGAAAGGGGCCAACAGCCAAAGACCTAGCTGGCCTGAAAGCCCCCCAGGGGGCCCACAAGCAGCCCCTCTCAATTTGGGTCTGGGGGCTTTCGCTGGGCGGGGAACCTTGGAGGTACCTGCAAGGTTGCAGTTGGCGGCCCGAGAAGCACTCTCCAGCCAACATGCCAAACGTCCAGCAATAGCTCCCAAACGAAAGGGGCCAGCAGCCAAAGACCTAGCTGGCCTGAAAGCCCCCCAGGGGGCCCACAAGCAGCCCCTCTCAATTTGGGTCTGGGGGCTTTCGCTGGGCGGGGAACCTTGCAGGTACCTGCAAGGTTGCAGTTCGCGGCCCGAGAAGCACTCTCCGGCCAACATGCCAAACGTCCAGCAATAGCTCCCAAACGAAAGGGGCCAGCAGCCAAAGACCTAGCTGGCCTGAAAGCCCCCCAGGGGGCCCACAAGCAGCCCCTCTCAATTTGGGTCTGGCGGCTTTCGCTGGGCGGGGAACCTTGGAGGGACCTGCAAGGTTGCAGTTCGCGGCCCGAGAAGCACTCTCCGGCCAACATGCCAAACGTCCAGCAATAGCTCCCAAACGAAAGGGGCCAGCAGCCAAAGACCTAGCTGGCCTGAAAGCCCCCCAGGGGGCCCACAAGCAGCCCCTCTCCATTTGGGTCTGGGGGCTTTCGCTGAGATGGGAACCTTGGAGGGACCTGCAAGGTTGCAGTTCGCGGCCCGAGAAGCACTCTCCGGCCAACATGCCAAACGTCCAGCAATAGCTCCCAAACGAAAGGGGCCAGCAGCCAAAGACCTAGCTGGCCTGAAAGCCCCCCAGGGGGCCCACAAGCAGCCCCTCTCAATTTGGGTCTGGGGGCTTTCGCTGGGCGGGGAACCTTGCAGGTACCTGCAAGGTTGCAGTTCGCGGCCCGAGAAGCACTCTCCGGCCAACATGCCAAACGTCCAGCAATAGCTCCCAAACGAAAGGGGCCAGCAGCCAAAGACCTAGCTGGCCTGAAAGCCCCCCAGGGGGCCCACAAGCAGCCCCTCTCAATTTGGGTCTGGCGGCTTTCGCTGGGCGGGGAACCTTGGAGGGACCTGCAAGGTTGCAGTTCGCGGCCCGAGAAGCACTCTCCGGCCAACATGCCAAACGTCCAGCAATAGCTCCCAAACGAAAGGGGCCAGCAGCCAAAGACCTAGCTGGCCTGAAAGCCCCCCAGGGGGCCCACAAGCAGCCCCTCTCAATTTGGGTCTGGGGGCTTTCGCTGGGTGGGGAACCTTGGAGGTACCTGCAAGGTTGCAGTCGGCGGCCCGAGAAGCACTCTCCGGCCAACATGCCAAACGTCCAGCAATAGCTCCCAAACGAAAGGGGCCAGCAGCCAAAGACCTAGCTGGCCTGAAAGCCCCCCAGGGGGCCCACAAGCAGCCCCTCTCAATTTGGGTCTGGCGGCTTTCGCTGGGCGGGGAACCTTGCAGGTACCTGCAAGGTTGCAGTTCGCGGCCCGAGAAGCACTCTCCGGCCAACATGCCAAACGTCCAACAATAGCTCCCAAAGGAAAGGGGCCAGCAGCCAAAGACCTAGCTGGCCTGAAAGCCCCCCAGGGGGCCCACAAGCAGCCCCTCTCAATTTGGGTCTGGGGGCTTTCGCTGGGCGGGGAACCTTGGAGGGACCTGCAAGGTTGCAGTTCGCGGCCCGAGAAGCACTCTCCGGCCAACATGCCAAACGTCCAGCAATAGCTCCCAAACGAAAGGGGCCAGCAGCCAAAGACCTAGCTGGCCTGAAAGCCCCCCAGGGGGCCCACAAGCAGCCCCTCTCCATTTGGGTCTGGGGGCTTTCGCTGGGCGGGGAACCTTGCAGGTACCTGCAAGGTTGCAGTTCGCGGCCCGAGAAGCACTCTCCGGCCAACATGCCAAACGTCCAGCAATAGCTCCCAAACGAAAGGGGCCAGCAGCCAAAGACCTAGCTGGCCTGAAAGCCCCCCAGGGGGCCCACAAGCAGCCACTCTCAATTTGGGTCTGGGGGCTTTCGCTGGGCGGGGAACCTTGGAGGGACCTGCAAGGTTGCAGTTCGCGGCCCGAGAAGCACTCTCCGGCCAACATGCCAAACGTCCAGCAATAGCTCCCAAACGAAAGGGGCCAGCAGCCAAAGACCTAGCTGGCCTGAAAGCCCCCCAGGGGGCCCACAAGCAGCCCTTCTCAATTTGGGTCTGGGGGCTTTCGCTGAGATGGGAACCTTGGAGGTACCTGCAAGGTTGCAGTTGGCGGCCCGAGAAGCACTCTCCGGCCAACATGCCAAACGTCCAGCAATAGCTCCCAAACGAAAGGGGCCAGCAGCCAAAGACCTAGCTGGCCTGAAAGCCCCCCAGGGGGCCCACAAGCAGCCACTCTCAATTTGGGTCTGGGGGCTTTCGCTGGGCGGGGAACCTTGGAGGGACCTGTAAGGTTGCAGTTCGCGGCCCGAGAAGCACTCTCCGGCCAACATGCCAAACGTCCAGCAATAGCTCCCAAACGAAAGGGGCCAGCAGCCAAAGACCTAGCTGGCCTGAAAGCCCCCCAGGGGGCCCACAAGCAGCCCCTCTCAATTTGGGTCTGGGGGCTTTCGCTGAGATGGGAACCTTGGAGGTACCTGCAAGGTTGCAGTTCGCGGCCCGAGAAGCACTCTCCGGCCAACATGCCAAACGTCCAGCAATAGCTCCCAAACGAAAGGGGCCAGCAGCCAAAGACCTAGCTGGCCTGAAAGCCCCCCAGGGGGCCCACAAGCAGCCCCTCTCAATTTGGGTCTGGGGGCTTTCGCTGGGCGGGGAACCTTGGAGGGACCTGCAAGGTTGCAGTTCGCGGCCCGAGAAGCACTCTCCGGCCAACATGCCAAACGTCCAGCAATAGCTCCCAAACGAAAGGGGCCAGCAGCCAAAGACCTAGCTGGCCTGAAAGCCCCCCAGGGGGCCCACAAGCAGCCCCTCTCAATTTGGGTCTGGCGGCTTTCGCTGGGCGGGGAACCTTGGAGGGACCTGCAAGGTTGCAGTTCGCGGCCCGAGAAGCACTCTCCGGCCAACATGCCAAACGTCCAGCAATAGCTCCCAAACGAAAGGGGCCAGCAGCCAAAGACCTAGCTGGCCTGAAAGCCCCCCAGGGGGCCCACAAGCAGCCCCTCTCAATTTGGGTCTGGGGGCTTTCGCTGGGCGGGGAACCTTGGAGGGACCTGCAAGGTTGCAGTTGGCGGCCCGAGAAGCACTCTCCGGCCAACATGCCAAACGTCCAGCAATAGCTCCCAAACGAAAGGGGCCAGCAGCCAAAGACCTAGCTGGCCTGAAAGCCCCCCAGGGGGCCCACAAGCAGCCCCTCTCAATTTGGGTCTGGGGGCTTTCGCTGGGCGGGGAACCTTGGAGGTACCTGCAAGGTTGCAGTTCGCGGCCCGAGAAGCACTCTCCGGCCAACATGCCAAACGTCCAGCAATAGCTCCCAAACGAAAGGGGCCAGCAGCCAAAGACCTAGCTGGCCTGAAAGCCCCCCAGGGGGCCCACAAGCAGCCCCTCTCAATTTGGGTCTGGGGGCTTTCGCTGGGCGGGGAACCTTGGAGGGACCTGCAAGGTTGCAGTTCGCGGCCCGAGAAGCACTCTCCGGCCAACATGCCAAACGTCCAGCAATAGCTCCCAAACGAAAGGGGCCAGCAGCCAAAGACCTAGCTGGCCTGAAAGCTCCCCAGGGGGCCCACAAGCAGCCCCTCTCAATTTGGGTCTGGGGGCTTTCGCTGGGCGGGGAACCTTGGAGGTACCTGCAAGGTTGCAGTTCGCGGCCCGAGAAGCACTCTCCGGCCAACATGCCAAACGTCCAGCAATAGCTCCCAAACGAAAGGGGCCAGCAGCCAAAGACCTAGCTGGCCTGAAAGCCCCCCAGGGGGCCCACAAGCAGCCCCTCTCAATTTGGGTCTGGGGGCTTTCGCTGGGCGGGGAACCTTGGAGGGACCTGCAAGGTTGCAGTTGGCGGCCCGAGAAGCACTCTCCGGCCAACATGCCAAACGTCCAGCAATAGCTCCCAAACGAAAGGGGCCAGCAGCCAAAGACCTAGCTGGCCTGAAAGCCCCCCAGGGGGCCCACAAGCAGCCCCTCTCAATTTGGGTCTGGGGGCTTTCGCTGGGCGGGGAACCTTGGAGGTACCTGCAAGGTTGCAGTTCGCGGCCCGAGAAGCACTCTCCGGCCAACATGCCAAACGTCCAGCAATAGCTCCCAAACGAAAGGGGCCAGCAGCCAAAGACCTAGGTGGCCTGAAAGCCCCCCAGGGGGCCCCCAAGCAGCCCCTCTCAATTTGGGTCTGGGGGCTTTCGCTGGGCGGGGAACCTTGGAGGGACCTGCAAGGTTGCAGTTCGCGGCCCGAGAAGCACTCTCCGGCCAACATGCCAAACGTCCAGCAATAGCTCCCAAACGAAAGGGGCCAGCAGCCAAAGACCTAGCTGGCCTGAAAGCCCCCCAGGGGGCCCACAAGCAGCCCCTCTCAATTTGGGTCTGGGGGCTTTCGCTGGGCGGGGAACCTTGGAGGGACCTGCAAGGTTGCAGTTCGCGGCCCGAGAAGCACTCTCCGGCCAACATGCCAAACGTCCAGCAATAGCTCCCAAACGAAAGGGGCCAGCAGCCAAAGACCTAGCTGGCCTGAAAGCCCCCCAGGGGGCCCACAAGCAGCCCCTCTCAATTTGGGTCTGGGGGCTTTCGCTGGGCAGGGAACCTTGGAGGTACCTGCAAGGTTGCAGTTCGCGGCCCGAGAAGCACTCTCCGGCCAACATGCCAAACGTCCAGCAATAGCTCCCAAACGAAAGGGGCCAGCAGCCAAAGACCTAGCTGGCCTGAAAGCCCCCCAGGGGGCCCACAAGCAGCCCCTCTCAATTTGGGTCTGGGGGCTTTCGCTGGGCGGGGAACCTTGGAGGTACCTGCAAGGTTGCAGTTCGCGGCCCGAGAAGCACTCTCCGGCCAACATGCCAAACGTCCAGCAATAGCTCCCAAACGAAAGGGGCCAGCAGCCAAAGACCTAGCTGGCCTGAAAGCCCCCCAGGGGGCCCACAAGCAGCCCCTCTCAATTTGGGTCTGGGGGCTTTCGCTGGGCGGGGAACCTTGGAGGGACCTGCAAGGTTGCAGTTGGCGGCCCGAGAAGCACTCTCCGGCCAACATGCCAAACGTCCAGCAATAGCTCCCAAACGAAAGGGGCCAGCAGCCAAAGACCTAGCTGGCCTGAAAGCCCCCCAGGGGGCCCACAAGCAGCCCCTCTCAATTTGGGTCTGGGGGCTTTCGCTGGGCGGGGAACCTTGCAGGTACCTGCAAGGTTGCAGTTCGCGGCCCGAGAAGCACTCTCCGGCCAACATGCCAAACGTCCAGCAATAGCTCCCAAACGAAAGGGGCCAGCAGCCAAAGACCTAGCTGGCCTGAAAGCCCCCCAGGGGGCCCACAAGCAGCCACTCTCAATTTGGGTCTGGGGGCTTTCGCTGGGCGGGGAACCTTGGAGGGACCTGCAAGGTTGCAGTTGGCGGCCCGAGAAGCACTCTCCGGCCAACATGCCAAACGTCCAGCAATAGCTCCCAAACGAAAGGGGCCAACAGCCAAAGACCTAGCTGGCCTGAAAGCCCCCCAGGGGGCCCACAAGCAGCCCCTCTCAATTTGGGTCTGGGGGCTTTCGCTGGGCGGGGAACCTTGGAGGTACCTGCAAGGTTGCAGTTCGCGGCCCGAGAAGCACTCTCCGGCCAACATGCCAAACGTCCAGCAATAGCTCCCAAACGAAAGGGGCCAGCAGCCAAAGACCTAGCTGGCCTGAAAGCCCCCCAGGGGGCCCACAAGCAGCCCCTCTCAATTTGGGTCTGGGGGCTTTCGCTGGGCGGGGAACCTTGGAGGGACCTGCAAGGTTGCAGTTCGCGGCCCGAGAAGCACTCTCCGGCCAACATGCCAAACGTCCAGCAATAGCTCCCAAACGAAAGGGGCCAGCAGCCAAAGACCTAGCTGGCCTGAAAGCCCCCCAGGGGGCCCACAAGCAGCCCCTCTCAATTTGGGTCTGGGGGCTTTCGCTGTGCAGGGAACCTTGGAGGGACCTGCAAGGTTGCAGTTGGCGGCCCGAGAAGCACTCTCCGGCCAACATGCCAAACGTCCAGCAATAGCTCCCAAACGAAAGGGGCCAGCAGCCAAAGACCTAGCTGGCCTGAAAGCCCCCCAGGGGGCCCACAAGCAGCCCCTCTCAATTTGGGTCTGGGGGCTTTCGCTGGGCGGGGAACCTTGGAGGGACCTGCAAGGTTGCAGTTGGCGGCCCGAGAAGCACTCTCCGGCCAACATGCCAAACGTCCAGCAATAGCTCCCAAACGAAAGGGGCCAGCAGCCAAAGACCTAGCTGGCCTGAAAGCCCCCCAGGGGGCCCACAAGCAGCCCCTCTCAATTTGGGTCTGGGGGCTTTCGCTGGGCGGGGAACCTTGGAGGGACCTGCAAGGTTGCAGTTGGCGGCCCGAGAAGCACTCTCCGGCCAACATGCCAAACGTCCAGCAATAGCTCCCAAACGAAAGGGGCCAGCAGCCAAAGACCTAGCTGGCCTGAAAGCCCCCCAGGGGGCCCACAAGCAGCCCCTCTCAATTTGGGTCTGGGGGCTTTCGCTGGGCGGGGAACCTTGGAGGGACCTGCAAGGTTGCAGTTCGCGGCCCGAGAAGCACTCTCCGGCCAACATGCCAAACGTCCAGCAATAGCTCCCAAACGAAAGGGGCCAGCAGCCAAAGACCTAGCTGGCCTGAAAGCCCCCCAGGGGGCCCACAAGCAGCCCCTCTCAATTTGGGTCTGGGGGCTTTCGCTGGGCGGGGAACCTTGGAGGGACCTGCAAGGTTGCAGTTGGCGGCCCGAGAAGCACTCTCCGGCCAACATGCCAAACGTCCAGCAATAGCTCCCAAACGAAAGGGGCCAGCAGCCAAAGACCTAGCTGGCCTGAAAGCCCCCCAGGGGGCCCACAAGCAGCCCCTCTCAATTTGGGTCTGGGGGCTTTCGCTGGGCGGGGAACCTTGGAGGTACCTGCAAGGTTGCAGTTCGCGGCCCGAGAAGCACTCTCCGGCCAACATGCCAAACGTCCAGCAATAGCTCCCAAACGAAAGGGGCCAGCAGCCAAAGACCTAGCTGGCCTGAAAGCCCCCCAGGGGGCCCACAAGCAGCCCCTCTCAATTTGGGTCTGGGGGCTTTCGCTGGGCGGGGAACCTTGGAGGGACCTGCAAGGTTGCAGTTCGCGGCCCGAGAAGCACTCTCCGGCCAACATGCCAAACGTCCAGCAATAGCTCCCAAACGAAAGGGGCCAGCAGCCAAAGACCTAGCTGGCCTGAAAGCTCCCCAGGGGGCCCACAAGCAGCCCCTCTCAATTTGGGTCTGGGGGCTTTCGCTGGGCGGGGAACCTTGGAGGTACCTGCAAGGTTGCAGTTCGCGGCCCGAGAAGCACTCTCCGGCCAACATGCCAAACGTCCAGCAATAGCTCCCAAACGAAAGGGGCCAGCAGCCAAAGACCTAGCTGGCCTGAAAGCCCCCCAGGGGGCCCACAAGCAGCCCCTCTCAATTTGGGTCTGGGGGCTTTCGCTGGGCGGGGAACCTTGGAGGGACCTGCAAGGTTGCAGTTGGCGGCCCGAGAAGCACTCTCCGGCCAACATGCCAAACGTCCAGCAATAGCTCCCAAACGAAAGGGGCCAGCAGCCAAAGACCTAGCTGGCCTGAAAGCCCCCCAGGGGGCCCACAAGCAGCCCCTCTCAATTTGGGTCTGGGGGCTTTCGCTGGGCGGGGAACCTTGGAGGTACCTGCAAGGTTGCAGTTCGCGGCCCGAGAAGCACTCTCCGGCCAACATGCCAAACGTCCAGCAATAGCTCCCAAACGAAAGGGGCCAGCAGCCAAAGACCTTGGTGGCCTGAAAGCCCCCCAGGGGGCCCCAAGCAGCCCCTCTCAATTTGGGTCTGGGGGCTTTCGCTGGGCGGGGAACCTTGGAGGGACCTGCAAGGTTGCAGTTCGCGGCCCGAGAAGCACTCTCCGGCCAACATGCCAAACGTCCAGCAATAGCTCCCAAACGAAAGGGGCCAGCAGCCAAAGACCTAGCTGGCCTGAAAGCCCCCCAGGGGGCCCACAAGCAGCCCCTCTCAATTTGGGTCTGGGGGCTTTCGCTGGGCGGGGAACCTTGGAGGTACCTGCAAGGTTGCAGTTCGCGGCCCGAGAAGCACTCTCCGGCCAACATGCCAAACGTCCAGCAATAGCTCCCAAACGAAAGGGGCCAGCAGCCAAAGACCTAGCTGGCCTGAAAGCCCCCCAGGGGGCCCACAAGCAGCCCCTCTCAATTTGGGTCTGGGGGCTTTCGCTGGGCAGGGAACCTTGGAGGTACCTGCAAGGTTGCAGTTCGCGGCCCGAGAAGCACTCTCCGGCCAACATGCCAAACGTCCAGCAATAGCTCCCAAACGAAAGGGGCCAGCAGCCAAAGACCTAGCTGGCCTGAAAGCCCCCCAGGGGGCCCACAAGCAGCCCCTCTCAATTTGGGTCTGGGGGCTTTCGCTGGGCGGGGAACCTTGGAGGTACCTGCAAGGTTGCAGTTCGCGGCCCGAGAAGCACTCTCCGGCCAACATGCCAAACGTCCAGCAATAGCTCCCAAACGAAAGGGGCCAGCAGCCAAAGACCTAGCTGGCCTGAAAGCCCCCCAGGGGGCCCACAAGCAGCCCCTCTCAATTTGGGTCTGGGGGCTTTCGCTGGGCGGGGAACCTTGGAGGGACCTGCAAGGTTGCAGTTGGCGGACCGAGAAGCACTCTCCGGCCAACATGCCAAACGTCCAGCAATAGCTCCCAAACGAAAGGGGCCAGCAGCCAAAGACCTAGCTGGCCTGAAAGCCCCCCAGGGGGCCCACAAGCAGCCCCTCTCAATTTGGGTCTGGGGGCTTTCGCTGGGCGGGGAACCTTGCAGGTACCTGCAAGGTTGCAGTTCGCGGCCCGAGAAGCACTCTCCGGCCAACATGCCAAACGTCCAGCAATAGCTCCCAAACGAAAGGGGCCAGCAGCCAAAGACCTAGCTGGCCTGAAAGCCCCCCAGGGGGCCCACAAGCAGCCACTCTCAATTTGGGTCTGGGGGCTTTCGCTGGGCGGGGAACCTTGGAGGGACCTGCAAGGTTGCAGTTGGCGGCCCGAGAAGCACTCTCCGGCCAACATGCCAAACGTCCAGCAATAGCTCCCAAACGAAAGGGGCCAACAGCCAAAGACCTAGCTGGCCTGAAAGCCCCCCAGGGGGCCCACAAGCAGCCCCTCTCAATTTGGGTCTGGGGGCTTTCGCTGGGCGGGGAACCTTGGAGGTACCTGCAAGGTTGCAGTTCGCGGCCCGAGAAGCACTCTCCGGCCAACATGCCAAACGTCCAGCAATAGCTCCCAAACGAAAGGGGCCAGCAGCCAAAGACCTAGCTGGCCTGAAAGCCCCCCAGGGGGCCCACAAGCAGCCCCTCTCAATTTGGGTCTGGGGGCTTTCGCTGGGCGGGGAACCTTGGAGGGACCTGCAAGGTTGCAGTTCGCGGCCCGAGAAGCACTCTCCGGCCAACATGCCAAACGTCCAGCAATAGCTCCCAAACGAAAGGGGCCAGCAGCCAAAGACCTAGCTGGCCTGAAAGCCCCCCAGGGGGCCCACAAGCAGCCCCTCTCAATTTGGGTCTGGGGGCTTTCGCTGTGCAGGGAACCTTGGAGGGACCTGCAAGGTTGCAGTTGGCGGCCCGAGAAGCACTCTCCGGCCAACATGCCAAACGTCCAGCAATAGCTCCCAAACGAAAGGGGCCAGCAGCCAAAGACCTAGCTGGCCTGAAAGCCCCCCAGGGGGCCCACAAGCAGCCCCTCTCAATTTGGGTCTGGGGGCTTTCGCTGTGCAGGGAACCTTGGAGGTACCTGCAAGGTTGCAGTTCGCGGCCCGAGAAGCACTCTCCGGCCAACATGCCAAACGTCCAGCAATAGCTCCCAAACGAAAGGGGCCAGCAGCCAAAGACCTAGCTGGCCTGAAAGCCCCCCAGGGGGCCCACAAGCAGCCACTCTCAATTTGGGTCTGGGGGCTTTCGCTGGGCGGGGAACCTTGGAGGGACCTGCAAGGTTGCAGTTCGCGGCCCGAGAAGCACTCTCCGGCCAACATGCCAAACGTCCAGCAATAGCTCCCAAACGAAAGGGGCCAGCAGCCAAAGACCTAGCTGGCCTGAAAGCCCCCCAGGGGGCCCACAAGCAGCCCCTCTCAATTTGGGTCTGGCGGCTTTCGCTGGGCGGGGAACCTTGGAGGGACCTGCAAGGTTGCAGTTCGCGGCCCGAGAAGCACTCTCCGGCCAACATGCCAAACGTCCAGCAATAGCTCCCAAACGAAAGGGGCCAGCAGCCAAAGACCTAGCTGGCCTGAAAGCCCCCCAGGGGGCCCACAAGCAGCCCCTCTCAATTTGGGTCTGGGGGCTTTCGCTGGGCGGGGAACCTTGGAGGGACCTGCAAGGTTGCAGTTGGCGGCCCGAGAAGCACTCTCCGGCCAACATGCCAAACGTCCAGCAATAGCTCCCAAACGAAAGGGGCCAGCAGCCAAAGACCTAGCTGGCCTGAAAGCCCCCCAGGGGGCCCACAAGCAGCCCCTCTCAATTTGGGTCTGGGGGCTTTCGCTGGGCGGGGAACCTTGGAGGTACCTGCAAGGTTGCAGTTCGCGGCCCGAGAAGCACTCTCCGGCCAACATGCCAAACGTCCAGCAATAGCTCCCAAACGAAAGGGGCCAGCAGCCAAAGACCTAGCTGGCCTGAAAGCCCCCCAGGGGGCCCACAAGCAGCCCCTCTCAATTTGGGTCTGGGGGCTTTCGCTGGGCGGGGAACCTTGGAGGGACCTGCAAGGTTGCAGTTCGCGGCCCGAGAAGCACTCTCCGGCCAACATGCCAAACGTCCAGCAATAGCTCCCAAACGAAAGGGGCCAGCAGCCAAAGACCTAGCTGGCCTGAAAGCCCCCCAGGGGGCCCACAAGCAGCCCCTCTCAATTTGGGTCTGGGGGCTTTCGCTGGGCGGGGAACCTTGCAGGTACCTGCAAGGTTGCAGTTCGCGGCCCGAGAAGCACTCTCCGGCCAACATGCCAAACGTCCAGCAATAGCTCCCAAACGAAAGGGGCCAGCAGCCAAAGACCTAGCTGGCCTGAAAGCCCCCCAGGGGGCCCACAAGCAGCCCCTCTCAATTTGGGTCTGGGGGCTTTCGCTGGGCGGGGAACCTTGGAGGGACCTGCAAGGTTGCAGTTCGCGGCCCGAGAAGCACTCTCCGGCCAACATGCCAAACGTCCAGCAATAGCTCCCAAACGAAAGGGGCCAGCAGCCAAAGACCTAGCTGGCCTGAAAGCCCCCCAGGGGGCCCACAAGCAGCCCCTCTCAATTTGGGTCTGGGGGCTTTCGCTGGGCGGGGAACCTTGGAGGTACCTGCAAGGTTGCAGTTCGCGGCCCGAGAAGCACTCTCCGGCCAACATGCCAAACGTCCAGCAATAGCTCCCAAACGAAAGGGGCCAGCAGCCAAAGACCTAGGTGGCCTGAAAGCCCCCCAGGGGGCCCACAAGCAGCCCCTCTCAATTTGGGTCTGGGGGCTTTCGCTGGGCGGGGAACCTTGGAGGGACCTGCAAGGTTGCAGTTCGCGGCCCGAGAAGCACTCTCCGGCCAACATGCCAAACGTCCAGCAATAGCTCCCAAACGAAAGGGGCCAGCAGCCAAAGACCTAGCTGGCCTGAAAGCCCCCCAGGGGGCCCACAAGCAGCCCCTCTCAATTTGGGTCTGGGGGCTTTCGCTGGGCGGGGAACCTTGGAGGTACCTGCAAGGTTGCAGTTCGCGGCCCGAGAAGCACTCTCCGGCCAACATGCCAAACGTCCAGCAATAGCTCCCAAACGAAAGGGGCCAGCAGCCAAAGACCTAGCTGGCCTGAAAGCCCCCCAGGGGGCCCACAAGCAGCCCCTCTCAATTTGGGTCTGGGGGCTTTCGCTGGGCAGGGAACCTTGGAGGTACCTGCAAGGTTGCAGTTCGCGGCCCGAGAAGCACTCTCCGGCCAACATGCCAAACGTCCAGCAATAGCTCCCAAACGAAAGGGGCCAGCAGCCAAAGACCTAGCTGGCCTGAAAGCCCCCCAGGGGGCCCACAAGCAGCCCCTCTCAATTTGGGTCTGGGGGCTTTCGCTGGGCGGGGAACCTTGGAGGTACCTGCAAGGTTGCAGTTCGCGGCCCGAGAAGCACTCTCCGGCCAACATGCCAAACGTCCAGCAATAGCTCCCAAACGAAAGGGGCCAGCAGCCAAAGACCTAGCTGGCCTGAAAGCCCCCCAGGGGGCCCACAAGCAGCCCCTCTCAATTTGGGTCTGGGGGCTTTCGCTGGGCGGGGAACCTTGGAGGGACCTGCAAGGTTGCAGTTGGCGGACCGAGAAGCACTCTCCGGCCAACATGCCAAACGTCCAGCAATAGCTCCCAAACGAAAGGGGCCAGCAGCCAAAGACCTAGCTGGCCTGAAAGCCCCCCAGGGGGCCCACAAGCAGCCCCTCTCAATTTGGGTCTGGGGGCTTTCGCTGGGCGGGGAACCTTGGAGGTACCTGCAAGGTTGCAGTTCGCGGCCCGAGAAGCACTCTCCGGCCAACATGCCAAACGTCCAGCAATAGCTCCCAAACGAAAGGGGCCAGCAGCCAAAGACCTAGCTGGCCTGAAAGCCCCCCAGGGGGCCCACAAGCAGCCCCTCTCAATTTGGGTCTGGGGGCTTTCGCTGGGCGGGGAACCTTGGAGGGACCTGCAAGGTTGCAGTTCGCGGCCCGAGAAGCACTCTCCGGCCAACATGCCAAACGTCCAGCAATAGCTCCCAAACGAAAGGGGCCAGCAGCCAAAGACCTAGCTGGCCTGAAAGCCCCCCAGGGGGCCCACAAGCAGCCCCTCTCAATTTGGGTCTGGGGGCTTTCGCTGTGCAGGGAACCTTGGAGGGACCTGCAAGGTTGCAGTTCGCGGCCCGAGAAGCACTCTCCGGCCAACATGCCAAACGTCCAGCAATAGCTCCCAAACGAAAGGGGCCAGCAGCCAAAGACCTAGCTGGCCTGAAAGCCCCCCAGGGGGCCCACAAGCAGCCCCTCTCAATTTGGGTCTGGGGGCTTTCGCTGTGCAGGGAACCTTGGAGGGACCTGCAAGGTTGCAGTTGGCGGCCCGAGAAGCACTCTCCGGCCAACATGCCAAACGTCCAGCAATAGCTCCCAAACGAAAGGGGCCAGCAGCCAAAGACCTAGCTGGCCTGAAAGCCCCCCAGGGGGCCCACAAGCAGCCCCTCTCAATTTGGGTCTGGGGGCTTTCGCTGGGCAGGGAACCTTGCAGGTACCTGCAAGGTTGCAGTTCGCGCCCCGAGAAGCACTCTCCGGCCAACATGCCAAACGTCCAGCAATAGCTCCCAAACGAAAGGGGCCAGCAGCCAAAGACCTAGCTGGCCTGAAAGCCCCCCAGGGGGCCCACAAGCAGCCCCTCTCAATTTGGGTCTGGGGGCTTTCGCTGGGCGGGGAACCTTGGAGGGACCTGCAAGGTTGCAGTTGGCGGCCCGAGAAGCACTCTCCGGCCAACATGCCAAACGTCCAGCAATAGCTCCCAAACGAAAGGGGCCAACAGCCAAAGACCTAGCTGGCCTGAAAGCCCCCCAGGGGGCCCCCAAGCAACCCCTCTCAATTTGGGTCTGGGGGCTTTCGCTGGGCAGGGAACCTTGGAGGTACCTGCAAGGTTGCAGTTCGCGGCCCGAGAAGCACTCTCCGGCCAACATGCCAAACGTCCAGCAATAGCTCCCAAACGAAAGGGGCCAGCAGCCAAAGACCTAGCTGGCCTGAAAGCCCCCCAGGGGGCCCACAAGCAGCCCCTCTCAATTTGAGTCTGGGGGCTTTCGCTGGGCGGGGAACCTTGGAGGTACCTGCAAGGTTGCAGTTGGCGGCCCGAGAAGCACTCTCCGGCCAACATGCCAAACGTCCAGCAATAGCTCCCAAACGAAAGGGGCCAGCAGCCAAAGACCTAGCTGGCCTGAAAGCCCCCCAGGGGGCCCACAAGCAGCCCCTCTCAATTTGGGTCTGGGGGCTTTCGCTGAGCTGGGAAACTTGGAGGTACCTGCAAGGTTGCAGTTCGCGGCCCGAGAAGCACTCTCCGGCCAACATGCCAAACGTCCAGCAATAGCTCCCAAACGAAAGGGGCCAGCAGCCAAAGACCTAGCTGGCCTGAAAGCCCCCCAGGGGGCCCACAAGCAGCCCCTCTCCATTTGGGTCTGGGGGCTTTCGCTGGGCGGGGAACCTTGGAGGGACCTGCAAGGTTGCAGTTCGCGGCCCGAGAAGCACTCTCCGGCCAACATGCCAAACGTCCAGCAATAGCTCCCAAACGAAAGGGGCCAGCAGCCAAAGACCTAGCTGGCCTGAAAGCCCCCCAGGGGGCCCACAAGCAGCCCCTCTCAATTTGGGTCTGGGGGCTTTCGCTGGGCGGGGAACCTTGCAGGTACCTGCAAGGTTGCAGTTCGCGGCCCGAGAAGCACTCTCCGGCCAACATGCCAAACGTCCAGCAATAGCTCCCAAACGAAAGGGGCCAGCAGCCAAAGACCTAGCTGGCCTGAAAGCCCCCCAGGGGGCCCACAAGCAGCCCCTCTCAATTTGGGTCTGGCGGCTTTCGCTGGGCGGGGAACCTTGGAGGGACCTGCAAGGTTGCAGTTCGCGGCCCGAGAAGCACTCTCCGGCCAACATGCCAAACGTCCAGCAATAGCTCCCAAACGAAAGGGGCCAGCAGCCAAAGACCTAGCTGGCCTGAAAGCCCCCCAGGGGGCCCACAAGCAGCCCCTCTCAATTTGGGTCTGGGGGCTTTCGCTGGGCGGGGAACCTTGCAGGTACCTGCAAGGTTGCAGTTCGCGGCCCGAGAAGCACTCTCCGGCCAACATGCCAAACGTCCAGCAATAGCTCCCAAACGAAAGGGGCCAGCAGCCAAAGACCTAGCTGGCCTGAAAGCCCCCCAGGGGGCCCACAAGCAGCCCCTCTCAATTTGGGTCTGGGGGCTTTCGCTGGGCGGGGAACCTTGCAGGTACCTGCAAGGTTGCAGTTCGCGGCCCGAGAAGCACTCTCCGGCCAACATGCCAAACGTCCAAGAATAGCTCCCAAAGGAAAGGGGCCAGCAGCCAAAGACCTAGCTGGCCTGAAAGCCCCCCAGGGGGCCCACAAGCAGCCCCTCTCAATTTGGGTCTGGGGGCTTTCGCTGGGCGGGGAAACTTGGAGGGACCTGCAAGGTTGCAGTTCGCGGCCCGAGAAGCACTCTCCGGCCAACATGCCAAACGTCCAGCAATAGCTCCCAAACGAAAGGGGCCAGCAGCCAAAGACCTAGCTGGCCTGAAAGCCCCCCAGGGGGCCCACAAGCAGCCCCTCTCCATTTGGGTCTGGGGGCTTTCGCTGGGCGGGGAACCTTGGAGGTACCTGCAAGGTTGCAGTTCGCGGCCCGAGAAGCACTCTCCGGCCAACATGCCAAACGTCCAGCAATAGCTCCCAAACGAAAGGGGCCAGCAGCCAAAGACCTAGCTGGCCTGAAAGCCCCCCAGGGGGCCCACAACCAGCCCCTCTCAATTTGGGTCTGGGGGCTTTCGCTGGGCGGGGAACCTTGGAGGGACCTGCAAGGTTGCAGTTCGCGGCCCGAGAAGCACTCTCCGGCCAACATGCCAAACGTCCAGCAATAGCTCCCAAACGAAAGGGGCCAGCAGCCAAAGACCTAGCTGGCCTGAAAGCCCCCCAGGGGGCCCACAAGCAGCCCCTCTCCATTTGGGTCTGGGGGCTTTCGCTGGGCGGGGAACCTTGCAGGTACCTGCAAGGTTGCAGTTCGCGGCCCGAGAAGCACTCTCCGGCCAACATGCCAAACGTCTAGCAATAGCTCCCAAACGAAAGGGGCCAGCAGCCAAAGACCTAGCTGGCCTGAAAGCCCCCCAGGGGGCCCACAAGCAGCCCCTCTCAATTTGGGTCTGGGGGCTTTCGCTGGGCGGGGAACCTTGGAGGGACCTGCAAGGTTGCAGTTGGCGGCCCGAGAAGCACTCTCCGGCCAACATGCCAAACGTCCAGCAATAGCTCCCAAACGAAAGGGGCCAGCAGCCAAAGACCTAGCTGGCCTGAAAGCCCCCCAGGGGGCCCACAAGCAGCCACTCTCAATTTGGGTCTGGGGGCTTTCGCTGAGATGGGAACCTTGGAGGTACCTGCAAGGTTGCAGTTCGCGGCCCGAGAAGCACTCTCCGGCCAACATGCCAAACGTCCAGCAATAGCTCCCAAACGAAAGGGGCCAGCAGCCAAAGACCTAGCTGGCCTGAAAGCCCCCCAGGGGGCCCACAAGCAGCCACTCTCAATTTGGGTCTGGGGGCTTTCGCTGGGCGGGGAACCTTGGAGGGACCTGCAAGGTTGCAGTTCGCGGCCCGAGAAGCACTCTCCGGCCAACATGCCAAACGTCCAGCAATAGCTCCCAAACGAAAGGGGCCAGCAGCCAAAGACCTAGCTGGCCTGAAAGCCCCCCAGGGGGCCCACAAGCAGCCCCTCTCAATTTGGGTCTGGGGGCTTTCGCTGAGATGGGAACCTTGGAGGTACCTGCAAGGTTGCAGTTCGCGGCCCGAGAAGCACTCTCCGGCCAACATGCCAAACGTCCAGCAATAGCTCCCAAACGAAAGGGGCCAGCAGCCAAAGACCTAGCTGGCCTGAAAGCCCCCCAGGGGGCCCACAAGCAGCCCCTCTCAATTTGGGTCTGGGGGCTTTCGCTGAGATGGGAACCTTGGAGGTACCTGCAAGGTTGCAGTTCGCGGCCCGAGAAGCACTCTCCGGCCAACATGCCAAACGTCCAGCAATAGCTCCCAAACGAAAGGGGCCAGCAGCCAAAGACCTAGCTGGCCTGAAAGCCCCCCAGGGGGCCCACAAGCAGCCCCTCTCAATTTGGGTCTGGGGGCTTTCGCTGGGCGGGGAACCTTGGAGGTACCTGCAAGGTTGCAGTTCGCGGCCCGAGAAGCACTCTCCGGCCAACATGCCAAACGTCCAGCAATAGCTCCCAAACGAAAGGGGCCAGCAGCCAAAGACCTAGCTGGCCTGAAAGCCCCCCAGGGGGCCCACAAGCAGCCCCTCTCAATTTGGGTCTGGGGGCTTTCGCTGGGCGGGGAACCTTGGAGGGACCTGCAAGGTTGCAGTTGCCGGCCCGAGAAGCACTCTCCGGCCAACATGCCAAACGTCCAGCAATAGCTCCCAAACGAAAGGGGCCAGCAGCCAAAGACCTAGCTGGCCTGAAAGCCCCCCAGGGGGCCCACAAGCAGCCCCTCTCAATTTGGGTCTGGGGGCTTTCGCTGGGCGGGGAACCTTGCAGGTACCTGCAAGGTTGCAGTTGGCGGCCCGAGAAGCACTCTCCGGCCAACATGCCAAACGTCCAGCAATAGCTCCCAAACGAAAGGGGCCAGCAGCCAAAGACCTAGCTGGCCTGAAAGCCCCCCAGGGGGCCCACAAGCAGCCACTCTCAATTTGGGTCTGGGGGCTTTCGCTGGGCGGGGAACCTTGGAGGGACCTGCAAGGTTGCAGTTGGCGGCCCGAGAAGCACTCTCCGGCCAACATGCCAAACGTCCAGCAATAGCTCCCAAACGAAAGGGGCCAACAGCCAAAGACCTAGCTGGCCTGAAAGCCCCCCAGGGGGCCCACAAGCAGCCCCTCTCAATTTGGGTCTGGGGGCTTTCGCTGGGCGGGGAACCTTGGAGGTACCTGCAAGGTTGCAGTTCGCGGCCCGAGAAGCACTCTCCGGCCAACATGCCAAACGTCCAGCAATAGCTCCCAAACGAAAGGGGCCAGCAGCCAAAGACCTAGGTGGCCTGAAAGCCCCCCAGGGGGCCCACAAGCAGCCCCTCTCAATTTGGGTCTGGGGGCTTTCGCTGGGCGGGGAACCTTGGAGGTACCTGCAAGGTTGCAGTTCGCGGCCCGAGAAGCACTCTCCGGCCAACATGCCAAACGTCCAGCAATAGCTCCCAAACGAAAGGGGCCAGCAGCCAAAGACCTAGCTGGCCTGAAAGCCCCCCAGGGGGCCCACAAGCAGCCCCTCTCAATTTGGGTCTGGGGGCTTTCGCTGTGCAGGGAACCTTGGAGGGACCTGCAAGGTTGCAGTTCGCGGCCCGAGAAGCACTCTCCGGCCAACATGCCAAACGTCCAGCAATAGCTCCCAAACGAAAGGGGCCAGCAGCCAAAGACCTAGCTGGCCTGAAAGCCCCCCAGGGGGCCCACAAGCAGCCCCTCTCCATTTGGGTCTGGGGGCTTTCGCTGGGCAGGGAACCTTGGAGGTACCTGCAAGGTTGCAGTTCGCGGCCCGAGAAGCACTCTCCGGCCAACATGCCAAACGTCCAGCAATAGCTCCCAAACGAAAGGGGCCAGCAGCCAAAGACCTAGCTGGCCTGAAAGCCCCCCAGGGGGCCCACAAGCAGCCCCTCTCAATTTGGGTCTGGGGGCTTTCGCTGGGCGGGGAACCTTGCAGGTACCTGCAAGGTTGCAGTTCGCGGCCCGAGAAGCACTCTCCGGCCAACATGCCAAACGTCCAGCAATAGCTCCCAAACGAAAGGGGCCAGCAGCCAAAGACCTAGGTGGCCTGAAAGCCCCCCAGGGGGCCCACAAGCAGCCCCTCTCAATTTGGGTCTGGGGGCTTTCGCTGGGCGGGGAACCTTGCAGGTACCTGCAAGGTTGCAGTTCGCGGCCCGAGAAGCACTCTCCGGCCAACATGCCAAACGTCCAGCAATAGCTCCCAAACGAAAGGGGCCAGCAGCCAAAGACCTAGCTGGCCTGAAAGCCCCCCAGGGGGCCCACAAGCAGCCCCTCTCCATTTGGGTCTGGGGGCTTTCGCTGGGCGGGGAACCTTGGAGGGACCTGCAAGGTTGCAGTTCGCGGCCCGAGAAGCACTCTCCGGCCAACATGCCAAACGTCCAGCAATAGCTCCCAAACGAAAGGGGCCAGCAGCCAAAGACCTAGCTGGCCTGAAAGCCCCCCAGGGGGCCCACAAGCAGCCCCTCTCAATTTGGGTCTGGGGGCTTTCGCTGGGCGGGGAACCTTGGAGGTACCTGCAAGGTTGCAGTTCGCGGCCCGAGAAGCACTCTCCGGCCAACATGCCAAACGTCCAGCAATAGCTCCCAAACGAAAGGGGCCAGCAGCCAAAGACCTAGCTGGCCTGAAAGCCCCCCAGGGGGCCCACAAGCAGCCCCTCTCAATTTGGGTCTGGGGGCTTTCGCTGGGCGGGGAACCTTGGAGGGACCTGCAAGGTTGCAGTTGGCGGCCCGAGAAGCACTCTCCGGCCAACATGCCAAACGTCCAGCAATAGCTCCCAAACGAAAGGGGCCAACAGCCAAAGACCTAGCTGGCCTGAAAGCCCCCCAGGGGGCCCACAAGCAGCCCCTCTCAATTTGGGTCTGGGGGCTTTCGCTGGGCGGGGAACCTTGGAGGTACCTGCAAGGTTGCAGTTGGCGGCCCGAGAAGCACTCTCCAGCCAACATGCCAAACGTCCAGCAATAGCTCCCAAACGAAAGGGGCCAGCAGCCAAAGACCTAGCTGGCCTGAAAGCCCCCCAGGGGGCCCACAAGCAGCCCCTCTCAATTTGGGTCTGGCGGCTTTCGCTGGGCGGGGAACCTTGGAGGGACCTGCAAGGTTGCAGTTCGCGGCCCGAGAAGCACTCTCCGGCCAACATGCCAAACGTCCAGCAATAGCTCCCAAACGAAAGGGGCCAGCAGCCAAAGACCTAGCTGGCCTGAAAGCCCCCCAGGGGGCCCACAAGCAGCCCCTCTCCATTTGGGTCTGGGGGCTTTCGCTGAGATGGGAACCTTGGAGGGACCTGCAAGGTTGCAGTTCGCGGCCCGAGAAGCACTCTCCGGCCAACATGCCAAACGTCCAGCAATAGCTCCCAAACGAAAGGGGCCAGCAGCCAAAGACCTAGCTGGCCTGAAAGCCCCCCAGGGGGCCCACAAGCAGCCCCTCTCAATTTGGGTCTGGGGGCTTTCGCTGGGCGGGGAACCTTGCAGGTACCTGCAAGGTTGCAGTTCGCGGCCCGAGAAGCACTCTCCGGCCAACATGCCAAACGTCCAGCAATAGCTCCCAAACGAAAGGGGCCAGCAGCCAAAGACCTAGCTGGCCTGAAAGCCCCCCAGGGGGCCCACAAGCAGCCCCTCTCAATTTGGGTCTGGGGGCTTTCGCTGGGCAGGAAACCTTGGAGGTACCTGCAAGGTTGCAGTTCGCGGCCCGAGAAGCACTCTCCGGCCAACATGCCAAACGTCCAGCAATAGCTCCCAAACGAAAGGGGCCAGCAGCCAAAGACCTAGCTGGCCTGAAAGCCCCCCAGGGGGCCCACAAGCAGCCCCTCTCCATTTGGGTCTGGGGGCTTTCGCTGAGATGGGAACCTTGGAGGGACCTGCAAGGTTGCAGTTCGCGGCCCGAGAAGCACTCTCCGGCCAACATGCCAAACGTCCAGCAATAGCTCCCAAACGAAAGGGGCCAGCAGCCAAAGACCTAGCTGGCCTGAAAGCCCCCCAGGGGGCCCACAAGCAGCCCCTCTCAATTTGGGTCTGGGGGCTTTCGCTGGGCGGGGAACCTTGCAGGTACCTGCAAGGTTGCAGTTCGCGGCCCGAGAAGCACTCTCCGGCCAACATGCCAAACGTCCAGCAATAGCTCCCAAACGAAAGGGGCCAGCAGCCAAAGACCTAGCTGGCCTGAAAGCCCCCCAGGGGGCCCACAAGCAGCCCCTCTCAATTTGGGTCTGGGGGCTTTCGCTGGGTGGGGAACCTTGGAGGTACCTGCAAGGTTGCAGTCGGCGGCCCGAGAAGCACTCTCCGGCCAACATGCCAAACGTCCAGCAATAGCTCCCAAACGAAAGGGGCCAGCAGCCAAAGACCTAGCTGGCCTGAAAGCCCCCCAGGGGGCCCACAAGCAGCCCCTCTCAATTTGGGTCTGGGGGCTTTCGCTGGGCGGGGAACCTTGCAGGTACCTGCAAGGTTGCAGTTCGCGGCCCCAGAAGCACTCTCCGGCCAACATGCCAAACGTCCAACAATAGCTCCCAAAGGAAAGGGGCCAGCAGCCAAAGACCTAGCTGGCCTGAAAGCCCCCCAGGGGGCCCACAAGCAGCCCCTCTCAATTTGGGTCTGGGGGCTTTCGCTGGGCGGGGAACCTTGGAGGGACCTGCAAGGTTGCAGTTCGCGGCCCGAGAAGCACTCTCCGGCCAACATGCCAAACGTCCAGCAATAGCTCCCAAACGAAAGGGGCCAGCAGCCAAAGACCTAGCTGGCCTGAAAGCCCCCCAGGGGGCCCACAAGCAGCCCTTCTCAATTTGGGTCTGGGGGCTTTCGCTGAGATGGGAACCTTGGAGGTACCTGCAAGGTTGCAGTTCGCGGCCCGAGAAGCACTCTCCGGCCAACATGCCAAACGTCCAGCAATAGCTCCCAAACGAAAGGGGCCAGCAGCCAAAGACCTAGCTGGCCTGAAAGCCCCCCAGGGGGCCCACAAGCAGCCACTCTCAATTTGGGTCTGGGGGCTTTCGCTGGGCGGGGAACCTTGGAGGGACCTGCAAGGTTGCAGTTCGCGGCCCGAGAAGCACTCTCCGGCCAACATGCCAAACGTCCAGCAATAGCTCCCAAACGAAAGGGGCCAGCAGCCAAAGACCTAGCTGGCCTGAAAGCCCCCCAGGGGGCCCACAAGCAGCCCCTCTCAATTTGGGTCTGGGGGCTTTCGCTGAGATGGGAACCTTGGAGGTACCTGCAAGGTTGCAGTTCGCGGCCCGAGAAGCACTCTCCGGCCAACATGCCAAACGTCCAGCAATAGCTCCCAAACGAAAGGGGCCAGCAGCCAAAGACCTAGCTGGCCTGAAAGCCCCCCAGGGGGCCCACAAGCAGCCCCTCTCAATTTGGGTCTGGGGGCTTTCGCTGGGCGGGGAACCTTGGAGGGACCTGCAAGGTTGCAGTTGGCGGCCCGAGAAGCACTCTCCGGCCAACATGCCAAACGTCCAGCAATAGCTCCCAAACGAAAGGGGCCAGCAGCCAAAGACCTAGCTGGCCTGAAAGCCCCCCAGGGGGCCCACAAGCAGCCCCTCTCAATTTGGGTCTGGCGGCTTTCGCTGGGCGGGGAACCTTGGAGGGACCTGCAAGGTTGCAGTTCGCGGCCCGAGAAGCACTCTCCGGCCAACATGCCAAACGTCCAGCAATAGCTCCCAAACGAAAGGGGCCAGCAGCCAAAGACCTAGCTGGCCTGAAAGCCCCCCAGGGGGCCCACAAGCAGCCACTCTCAATTTGGGTCTGGGGGCTTTCGCTGGGCGGGGAACCTTGGAGGGACCTGCAAGGTTGCAGTTGGCGGCCCGAGAAGCACTCTCCGGCCAACATGCCAAACGTCCAGCAATAGCTCCCAAACGAAAGGGGCCAGCAGCCAAAGACCTAGCTGGCCTGAAAGCCCCCCAGGGGGCCCACAAGCAGCCCCTCTCAATTTGGGTCTGGGGGCTTTCGCTGTGCAGGGAACCTTGGAGGGACCTGCAAGGTTGCAGTTCGCGGCCCGAGAAGCACTCTCCGGCCAACATGCCAAACGTCCAGCAATAGCTCCCAAAGGAAAGGGGCCAGCAGCCAAAGACCTAGCTGGCCTGAAAGCCCCCCAGGGGGCCCACAAGCAGCCCCTCTCAATTTGGGTCTGGGGGCTTTCGCTGGGCAGGAAACCTTGGAGGTACCTGCAAGGTTGCAGTTCGCGGCCCGAGAAGCACTCTCCGGCCAACATGCCAAACGTCCAGCAATAGCTCCCAAACGAAAGGGGCCAGCAGCCAAAGACCTAGCTGGCCTGAAAGCCCCCCAGGGGGCCCACAAGCAGCCCCTCTCAATTTGGGTCTGGGGGCTTTCGCTGGGCGGGGAACCTTGGAGGGACCTGCAAGGTTGCAGTTGGCGGCCCGAGAAGCACTCTCCGGCCAACATGCCAAACGTCCAGCAATAGCTCCCAAACGAAAGGGGCCAACAGCCAAAGACCTAGCTGGCCTGAAAGCCCCCCAGGGGGCCCACAAGCAGCCCCTCTCAATTTGGGTCTGGGGGCTTTCGCTGGGCGGGGAACCTTGGAGGTACCTGCAAGGTTGCAGTTCGCGGCCCGAAAAGCACTCTCCGGCCAACATGCCAAACGTCCAGCAATAGCTCCCAAACGAAAGGGGCCAGCAGCCAAAGACCTAGCTGGCCTGAAAGCCCCCCAGGGGGCCCACAAGCAGCCCCTCTCAATTTGGGTCTGGGGGCTTTCGCTGGGCGGGGAACCTTGGAGGTACCTGCAAGGTTGCAGTTGGCGGCCCGAGAAGCACTCTCCGGCCAACATGCCAAACGTCCAGCAATAGCTCCCAAACGAAAGGGGCCAGCAGCCAAAGACCTAGCTGGCCTGAAAGCCCCCCAGGGGGCCCACAAGCAGCCCCTCTCAGTTTGGGTCTGGGGGCTTTCGCTGAGCTGGGAAACTTGGAGGTACCTGCAAGGTTGCAGTTCGCGGCCCGAGAAGCACTCTCCGGCCAACATGCCAAACGTCCAGCAATAGCTCCCAAACGAAAGGGGCCAGCAGCCAAAGACCTAGCTGGCCTGAAAGCCCCCCAGGGGGCCCACAAGCAGCCCCTCTCCATTTGGGTCTGGGGGCTTTCGCTGGGCGGGGAACCTTGGAGGGACCTGCAAGGTTGCAGTTCGCGGCCCGAGAAGCACTCTCCGGCCAACATGCCAAACGTCCAGCAATAGCTCCCAAACGAAAGGGGCCAGCAGCCAAAGACCTAGCTGGCCTGAAAGCCCCCCAGGGGGCCCACAAGCAGCCCCTCTCAATTTGGGTCTGGGGGCTTTCGCTGGGCGGGGAACCTTGGAGGTACCTGCAAGGTTGCAGTTCGCGGCCCGAGAAGCACTCTCCGGCCAACATGCCAAACGTCCAGCAATAGCTCCCAAACGAAAGGGGCCAGCAGCCAAAGACCTAGGTGGCCTGAAAGCCCCCCAGGGGGCCCACAAGCAGCCCCTCTCAATTTGGGTCTGGCGGCTTTCGCTGGGCGGGGAACCTTGGAGGGACCTGCAAGGTTGCAGTTGGCGGCCCGAGAAGCACTCTCCGGCCAACATGCCAAACGTCCAGCAATAGCTCCCAAACGAAAGGGGCCAGCAGCCAAAGACCTAGCTGGCCTGAAAGCCCCCCAGGGGGCCCACAAGCAGCCCCTCTCAATTTGGGTCTGGGGGCTTTCGCTGGGCGGGGAACCTTGGAGGGACCTGCAAGGTTGCAGTTCGCGGCCCGAGAAGCACTCTCCGGCCAACATGCCAAACGTCCAGCAATAGCTCCCAAACGAAAGGGGCCAGCAGCCAAAGACCTAGCTGGCCTGAAAGACCCCAGGGGGCCCACAAGCAGCCCCTCTCAATTTGGGTCTGGGGGCTTTCGCTGGGCGGGGAACCTTGCAGGTACCTGCAAGGTTGCAGTTCGCGGCCCGAGAAGCACTCTCCGGCCAACATGCCAAACGTCCAGGAATAGCTCCCAAACGAAAGGGGCCAGCAGCCAAAGACCTAGCTGGCCTGAAAGCCCCCCAGGGGGCCCACAAGCAGCCCCTCTCAATTTGGGTCTGGCGGCTTTCGCTGGGCGGGGAACCTTGGAGGGACCTGCAAGGTTGCAGTTCGCGGCCCGAGAAGCACTCTCCGGCCAACATGCCAAACGTCCAGCAATAGCTCCCAAACGAAAGGGGCCAGCAGCCAAAGACCTAGCTGGCCTGAAAGCCCCCCAGGGGGCCCACAAGCAGCCCCTCTCAATTTGGGTCTGGGGGCTTTCGCTGGGCGGGGAACCTTGGAGGTACCTGCAAGGTTGCAGTTCGCGGCCCGAGAAGCACTCTCCGGCCAACATGCCAAACGTCCAGCAATAGCTCCCAAACGAAAGGGGCCAGCAGCCAAAGACCTAGCTGGCCTGAAAGCCCCCCAGGGGGCCCACAAGCAGCCCCTCTCAATTTGGGTCTGGGGGCTTTCGCTGGGCGGGGAACCTTGCAGGTACCTGCAAGGTTGCAGTTGGCGGCCCGAGAAGCACTCTCCGGCCAACATGCCAAACGTCCAACAATAGCTCCCAAAGGAAAGGGGCCAGCAGCCAAAGACCTAGCTGGCCTGAAAGCCCCCCAGGGGGCCCACAAGCAGCCCCTCTCAATTTGGGTCTGGGGGCTTTCGCTGGGCGGGGAACCTTGGAGGGACCTGCAAGGTTGCAGTTCGCGGCCCGAGAAGCACTCTCCGGCCAACATGCCAAACGTCCAGCAATAGCTCCCAAACGAAAGGGGCCAGCAGCCAAAGACCTAGCTGGCCTGAAAGCCCCCCAGGGGGCCCACAAGCAGCCCCTCTCAATTTGGGTCTGGGGGCTTTCGCTGGGCGGGGAACCTTGGAGGGACCTGCAAGGTTGCAGTTCGCGGCCCGAAAAGCACTCTCCGGACAACATGCCAAACGTCCAGCAATAGCTCCCAAACGAAAGGGGCCAGCAGCCAAAGACCTAGCTGGCCTGAAAGCCCCCCAGGGGGCCCACAAGCAGCCCCTCTCAATTTGGGTCTGGGGGCTTTCGCTGGGCGGGGAACCTTGGAGGTACCTGCAAGGTTGCAGTTCGCGGCCCGAGAAGCACTCTCCGGCCAACATGCCAAACGTCCAGCAATAGCTCCCAAACGAAAGGGGCCAGCAGCCAAAGACCTAGCTGGCCTGAAAGCCCCCCAGGGGGCCCACAAGCAGCCCCTCTCCATTTGGGTCTGGGGGCTTTCGCTGGGCGGGGAACCTTGGAGGTACCTGCAAGGTTGCAGTTCGCGGCCCGAGAAGCACTCTCCGGCCAACATGCCAAACGTCCAGCAATAGCTCCCAAACGAAAGGGGCCAGCAGCCAAAGACCTAGCTGGCCTGAAAGCCCCCCAGGGGGCCCACAAGCAGCCCCTCTCAATTTGGGTCTGGGGGCTTTCGCTGGGCGGGGAACCTTGGAGGGACCTGCAAGGTTGCAGTTCGCGGCCCGAGAAGCACTCTCCGGCCAACATGCCAAACGTCCAGCAATAGCTCCCAAACGAAAGGGGCCAGCAGCCAAAGACCTAGCTGGCCTGAAAGCCCCCCAGGGGGCCCACAAGCAGCCCTTCTCAATTTGGGTCTGGGGGCTTTCGCTGAGATGGGAACCTTGGAGGTACCTGCAAGGTTGCAGTTCGCGGCCCGAGAAGCACTCTCCGGCCAACATGCCAAACGTCCAGCAATAGCTCCCAAACGAAAGGGGCCAGCAGCCAAAGACCTAGCTGGCCTGAAAGCCCCCCAGGGGGCCCACAAGCAGCCACTCTCAATTTGGGTCTGGGGGCTTTCGCTGGGCGGGGAACCTTGGAGGGACCTGCAAGGTTGCAGTTGGCGGCCCGAGAAGCACTCTCCGGCCAACATGCCAAACGTCCAGCAATAGCTCCCAAACGAAAGGGGCCAACAGCCAAAGACCTAGCTGGCCTGAAAGCCCCCCAGGGGGCCCACAAGCAGCCCCTCTCAATTTGGGTCTGGGGGCTTTCGCTGGGCGGGGAACCTTGGAGGTACCTGCAAGGTTGCAGTTCGCGGCACGAGAAGCGCTCTCCGGCCAACATGCCAAACGTCCAGCAATAGCTCCCAAACGAAAGGGGCCAGCAGCCAAAGACCTAGCTGGCCTGAAAGCCCCCCAGGGGGCCCACAAGCAGCCCCTCTCAATTTGGGTCTGGGGGCTTTCGCTGGGCGGGGAACCTTGCAGGAACCTGCAAGGTTGCAGATCGCGGCCCGAGAAGCACTCTCCGGCCAACATGCCAAACGTCCAGCAATAGCTCCCAAACGAAAGGGGCCAGCAGCCAAAGACCTAGCTGGCCTGAAAGCCCCCCAGGGGGCCCACAAGCAGCCCCTCTCCATTTGGGTCTGGCGGCTTTCGCTGAGCTGGGAAACTTGGAGGTACCTGCAAGGTTGCAGTTCGCGTCCCGAGAAGCACTCTCCGGCCAACATGCCAAACGTCCAGCAATAGCTCCCAAACGAAAGGGGCCAGCAGCCAAAGACCTAGCTGGCCTGAAAGCCCCCCAGGGGGCCCACAAGCAGCCCCTCTCCATTTGGGTCTGGGGGCTTTCGCTGGGCGGGGAACCTTGGAGGGACCTGCAAGGTTGCAGTTGGCGGACCGAGAAGCACTCTCCGGCCAACATGCCAAACGTCCAGCAATAGCTCCCAAACGAAAGGGGCCAGCAGCCAAAGACCTAGCTGGCCTGAAAGCCCCCCAGGGGGCCCACAAGCAGCCCCTCTCAATTTGGGTCTGGGGGCTTTCGCTGGGCGGGGAACCTTGCAGGTACCTGCAAGGTTGCAGTTCGCGGCCCGAGAAGCACTCTCCGGCCAACATGCCAAACGTCCAGCAATAGCTCCCAAACGAAAGGGGCCAGCAGCCAAAGACCTAGCTGGCCTGAAAGCCCCCCAGGGGGCCCACAAGCAGCCCCTCTCAATTTGGGTCTGGGGGCTTTCGCTGGGCGGGGAACCTTGGAGGTACCTGCAAGGTTGCAGTTCGCGGCCCGAGAAGCACTCTCCGGCCAACATGCCAAACGTCCAGCAATAGCTCCCAAACGAAAGAGGCCAACAGCCAAAGACCTAGCTGGCCTGAAAGCCCCCCAGGGGGCCCACAAGCAGCCCCTCTCAATTTGGGTCTGGGGGCTTTCGCTGGGCGGGGAACCTTGGAGGGACCTGCAAGGTTGCAGTTGGCGGCCCGAGAAGCACTCTCCGGCCAACATGCCAAACGTCCAGCAATAGCTCCCAAACGAAAGGGGCCAGCAGCCAAAGACCTAGCTGGCCTGAAAGCCCCCCAGGGGGCCCACAAGCAGCCCCTCTCAATTTGGGTCTGGGGGCTTTCGCTGGGCGGGGAACCTTGCAGGTACCTGCAAGGTTGCAGTTCGCGGCCTGAGAAGCACTCTCCGGCCAACATGCCAAACGTCCAGCAATAGCTCCCAAACGAAAGGGGCCAGCAGCCAAAGACCTAGCTGGCCTGAAAGCCCCCCAGGGGGCCCACAAGCAGCCCCTCTCAATTTGGGTCTGGGGGCTTTCGCTGGGCGGGGAACCTTGCAGGTACCTGCAAGGTTGCAGTTCGCGGCCCGAGAAGCACTCTCCGGCCAACATGCCAAACGTCCAGCAATAGCTCCCAAACGAAAGGGGCCAGCAGCCAAAGACCTAGGTGGCCTGAAAGCCCCCCAGGGGGCCCACAAGCAGCCCCTCTCAATTTGGGTCTGGGGGCTTTCGCTGGGCGGGGAACCTTGGAGGGACCTGCAAGGTTGCAGTTCGCGGCCCGAGAAGCACTCTCCGGCCAACATGCCAAACGTCCAGCAATAGCTCCCAAACGAAAGGGGCCAGCAGCCAAAGACCTAGCTGGCCTGAAAGCCCCCCAGGGGGCCCACAAGCAGCCCCTCTCAATTTGGGTCTGGGGGCTTTCGCTGGGCGGGGAACCTTGGAGGGACCTGCAAGGTTGCAGTTCGCGGCCCGAGAAGCACTCTCCGGCCAACATGCCAAACGTCCAGCAATAGCTCCCAAACGAAAGGGGCCAGCAGCCAAAGACCTAGCTGGCCTGAAAGCCCCCCAGGGGGCCCACAAGCAGCCCTTCTCAATTTGGGTCTGGGGGCTTTCGCTGGGCGGGGAACCTTGGAGGTACCTGCAAGGTTGCAGTTGGCGGCCCGAGAAGCAGTCTCCGGCCAACATGCCAAACGTCCAGCAATAGCTCCCAAACGAAAGGGGCCAGCAGCCAAAGACCTAGCTGGCCTGAAAGCCCCCCAGGGGGCCCACAAGCAGCCCCTCTCAATTTGGGTCTGGGGGCTTTCGCTGGGCGGGGAACCTTGCAGGTACCTGCAAGGTTGCAGTTCGCGGCCCGAGAAGCACTCTCCGGCCAACATGCCAAACGTCCAGCAATAGCTCCCAAACGAAAGGGGCCAGCAGCCAAAGACCTAGCTGGCCTGAAAGCCCCCCAGGGGGCCCACAAGCAGCCCCTCTCAATTTGGGTCTGGGGGCTTTCGCTGGGCGGGGAACCTTGCAGGTACCTGCAAGGTTGCAGTTCGCGGCCCGAGAAGCACTCTCCGGCCAACATGCCAAACGTCCAGCAATAGCTCCCAAACGAAAGGGGCCAGCAGCCAAAGACCTAGCTGGCCTGAAAGCCCCCCAGGGGGCCCACAAGCAGCCCCTCTCAATTTGGGTCTGGGGGCTTTCGCTGGGCGGGGAACCTTGGAGGTACCTGCAAGGTTGCAGTTGGCGGCCCGAGAAGCACTCTCCGGCCAACATGCCAAACGTCCAGCAATAGCTCCCAAACGAAAGGGGCCAGCAGCCAAAGACCTAGCTGGCCTGAAAGCCCCCCAGGGGGCCCACAAGCAGCCCCTCTCAATTTGGGTCTGGGGGCTTTCGCTGGGCGGGGAACCTTGCAGGGACCTGCAAGGTTGCAGTTCGCGGCCCGAGAAGCACTCTCCGGCCAACATGCCAAACGTCCAGCAATAGCTCCCAAACGAAAGGGGCCAGCAGCCAAAGACCTAGCTGGCCTGAAAGCCCCCCAGGGGGCCCACAAGCAGCCCCTCTCAATTTGGGTCTGGGGGCTTTCGCTGGGCGGGGAACCTTGGAGGTACCTGCAAGGTTGCAGTTCGCGGCCGGAGAAGCACTCTCCGGCCAACATGCCAAACGTCCAGCAATAGCTCCCAAACGAAAGGGGCCAGCAGCCAAAGACCTAGCTGGCCTGAAAGCCCCCCAGGGGGCCCACAAGCAGCCCCTCTCAATTTGGGTCTGGGGGCTTTCGCTGGGCGGGGAACCTTGCAGGTACCTGCAAGGTTGCAGTTCGCGGCCGGAGAAGCACTCTCCGGCCAACATGCCAAACGTCCAGCAATAGCTCCCAAACGAAAGGGGCCAGCAGCCAAAGACCTAGCTGGCCTGAAAGCCCCCCAGGGGGCCCACAAGCAGCCCCTCTCAATTTGGGTCTGGGGGCTTTCGCTGGGCGGGGAACCTTGCAGGTACCTGCAAGGTTGCAGTTCGCGGCCCGAGAAGCACTCTCCGGCCAACATGCCAAACGTCCAGCAATAGCTCCCAAACGAAAGGGGCCAGCAGCCAAAGACCTAGCTGGCCTGAAAGCCCCCCAGGGGGCCCACAAGCAGCCCCTCTCAATTTGGGTCTGGGGGCTTTCGCTGGGCGGGGAACCTTGGAGGTACCTGCAAGGTTGCAGTTCGCGGCCCGAGAAGCACTCTCCGGCCAACATGCCAAACGTCCAGCAATAGCTCCCAAACGAAAGGGGCCAGCAGCCAAAGACCTAGCTGGCCTGAAAGCCCCCCAGGGGGCCCACAAGCAGCCCTTCTCAATTTGGGTCTGGGGGCTTTCGCTGGGCGGGGAACCTTGGAGGTACCTGCAAGGTTGCAGTTCGCGGCCCGAGAAGCACTCTCCGGCCAACATGCCAAACGTCCAGCAATAGCTCCCAAACGAAAGGGGCCAGCAGCCAAAGACCTAGCTGGCCTGAAAGCCCCCCAGGGGGCCCACAAGCAGCCCCTCTCAATTTGGGTCTGGGGGCTTTCGCTGGGCGGGGAACCTTGGAGGGACCTGCAAGGTTGCAGTTGGCGGCCCGAGAAGCACTCTCCGGCCAACATGCCAAACGTCCAGCAATAGCTCCCAAACGAAAGGGGCCAGCAGCCAAAGACCTAGGTGGCCTGAAAGCCCCCCAGGGGGCCCACAAGCAGCCCCTCTCAATTTGGGTCTGGGGGCTTTCGCTGGGCGGGGAACCTTGGAGGTACCTGCAAGGTTGCAGTTCGCGGCCCGAGAAGCACTCTCCGGCCAACATGCCAAACGTCCAGCAATAGCTCCCAAACGAAAGGGGCCAGCAGCCAAAGACCTAGCTGGCCTGAAAGCCCCCCAGGGGGCCCACAAGCAGCCCCTCTCAATTTGGGTCTGGGGGCTTTCGCTGGGCGGGGAACCTTGCAGGTACCTGCAAGGTTGCAGTTCGCGGCCCGAGAAGCACTCTCCGGCCAACATGCCAAACGTCCAGCAATAGCTCCCAAACGAAAGGGGCCAGCAGCCAAAGACCTAGCTGGCCTGAAAGCCCCCCAGGGGGCCCACAAGCAGCCCCTCTCAATTTGGGTCTGGGGGCTTTCGCTGGGCGGGGAACCTTGCAGGTACCTGCAAGGTTGCAGTTCGCGGCCCGAGAAGCACTCTCCGGCCAACATGCCAAACGTCCAGCAATAGCTCCCAAACGAAAGGGGCCAGCAGCCAAAGACCTAGGTGGCCTGAAAGCCCCCCAGGGGGCCCACAAGCAGCCCCTCTCAATTTGGGTCTGGGGGCTTTCGCTGGGCGGGGAACCTTGGAGGGACCTGCAAGGTTGCAGTTCGCGGCCCGAGAAGCACTCTCCGGCCAACATGCCAAACGTCCAGCAATAGCTCCCAAACGAAAGGGGCCAGCAGCCAAAGACCTAGCTGGCCTGAAAGCCCCCCAGGGGGCCCACAAGCAGCCCCTCTCAATTTGGGTCTGGGGGCTTTCGCTGAGCTGGGAACCTTGGAGGTACCTGCAAGGTTGCAGTTCGCGGCCCGAGAAGCACTGTCCGGCCAACATGCCAAACGTCCAGCAATAGCTCCCAAACGAAAGGGGCCAGCAGCCAAAGACCTAGCTGGCCTGAAAGCCCCCCAGGGGGCCCACAAGCAGCCCCTCTCAGTTTGGGTCTGGGGGCTTTCGCTGGGCGGGGAACCTTGGAGGTACCTGCAAGGTTGCAGTTCGCGGCCCGAGAAGCACTCTCCGGCCAACATGCCAAACGTCCAGCAATAGCTCCCAAACGAAAGGGGCCAGCAGCCAAAGACCTAGCTGGCCTGAAAGCCCCCCAGGGGGCCCACAAGCAGCCCCTCTCAATTTGGGTCTGGGGGCTTTCGCTGGGCGGGGAACCTTGGAGGTACCTGCAAGGTTGCAGTTCGCGGCCCGAGAAGCACTCTCCGGCCAACATGCCAAACGTCCAGCAATAGCTCCCAAACGAAAGGGGCCAGCAGCCAAAGACCTAGCTGGCCTGAAAGCCCCCCAGGGGGCCCACAAGCAGCCCCTCTCAATTTGGGTCTGGGGGCTTTCGCTGGGCGGGGAACCTTGGAGGGACCTGCAAGGTTGCAGTTCGCAGCCCGAGAAGCACTCTCCGGCCAACATGCCAAACGTCCAGCAATAGCTCCCAAACGAAAGGGGCCAGCAGCCAAAGACCTAGCTGGCCTGAAAGCCCCCCAGGGGGCCCACAAGCAGCCCCTCTCAATTTGGGTCTGGGGGCTTTCGCTGGGCGGGGAACCTTGGAGGAACCTGCAAGGTTGCAGTTGGCGGCCCGAGAAGCACTCTCCGGCCAACATGCCAAACGTCCAGCAATAGCTCCCAAACGAAAGGGGCCAGCAGCCAAAGACCTAGGTGGCCTGAAAGCCCCCCAGGGGGCCCACAAGCAGCCCCTCTCAATTTGGGTCTGGGGGCTTTCGCTGGGCGGGGAACCTTGGAGGGACCTGCAAGGTTGCAGTTCGCGGCCCGAGAAGCAGTCTCCGGCCAACATGCCAAACGTCCAGCAATAGCTCCCAAACGAAAGGGGCCAGCAGCCAAAGACCTAGCTGGCCTGAAAGCCCCCCAGGGGGCCCACAAGCAGCCCCTCTCAATTTGGGTCTGGGGGCTTTCGCTGGGCGGGGAACCTTGCAGGTACCTGCAAGGTTGCAGTTGGCGGCCCGAGAAGCACTCTCCGGCCAACATGCCAAACGTCCAGCAATAGCTCCCAAACGAAAGGGGCCAGCAGCCAAAGACCTAGCTGGCCTGAAAGCCCCCCAGGGGGCCCACAAGCAGCCCCTCTCAATTTGGGTCTGGGGGCTTTCGCTGGGTGGGGAACCTTGGAGGTACCTGCAAGGTTGCAGTCGGCGGCCCGAGAAGCACTCTCCGGCCAACATGCCAAACGTCCAGCAATAGCTCCCAAACGAAAGGGGCCAGCAGCCAAAGACCTAGCTGGCCTGAAAGCCCCCCAGGGGGCCCACAAGCAGCCCCTCTCAATTTGGGTCTGGGGGCTTTCGCTGGGCGGGGAACCTTGCAGGTACCTGCAAGGTTGCAGTTCGCGGCCCGAGAAGCACTCTCCGGCCAACATGCCAAACGTCCAACAATAGCTCCCAAAGGAAAGGGGCCAGCAGCCAAAGACCTAGCTGGCCTGAAAGCCCCCCAGGGGGCCCACAAGCAGCCCCTCTCAATTTGGGTCTGGGGGCTTTCGCTGGGCGGGGAACCTTGGAGGGACCTGCAAGGTTGCAGTTCGCGGCCCGAGAAGCACTCTCCGGCCAACATGCCAAACGTCCAGCAATAGCTCCCAAAGGAAAGGGGCCAGCAGCCAAAGACCTAGCTGGCCTGAAAGCCCCCCAGGGGGCCCACAAGCAGCCCTTCTCAATTTGGGTCTGGGGGCTTTCGCTGAGATGGGAACCTTGGAGGTACCTGCAAGGTTGCAGTTCGCGGCCCGAGAAGCACTCTCCGGCCAACATGCCAAACGTCCAGCAATAGCTCCCAAACGAAAGGGGCCAGCAGCCAAAGACCTAGCTGGCCTGAAAGCCCCCCAGGGGGCCCACAAGCAGCCACTCTCAATTTGGGTCTGGGGGCTTTCGCTGGGCGGGGAACCTTGGAGGGACCTGCAAGGTTGCAGTTCGCGGCCCGAGAAGCACTCTCCGGCCAACATGCCAAACGTCCAGCAATAGCTCCCAAACGAAAGGGGCCAGCAGCCAAAGACCTAGCTGGCCTGAAAGCCCCCCAGGGGGCCCACAAGCAGCCCCTCTCAATTTGGGTCTGGGGGCTTTCGCTGAGATGGGAACCTTGGAGGTACCTGCAAGGTTGCAGTTCGCGGCCCGAGAAGCACTCTCCGGCCAACATGCCAAACGTCCAGCAATAGCTCCCAAACGAAAGGGGCCAGCAGCCAAAGACCTAGCTGGCCTGAAAGCCCCCCAGGGGGCCCACAAGCAGCCCCTCTCAATTTGGGTCTGGGGGCTTTCGCTGGGCGGGGAACCTTGGAGGGACCTGCAAGGTTGCAGTTGGCGGCCCGAGAAGCACTCTCCGGCCAACATGCCAAACGTCCAGCAATAGCTCCCAAACGAAAGGGGCCAGCAGCCAAAGACCTAGCTGGCCTGAAAGCCCCCCAGGGGGCCCACAAGCAGCCCCTCTCAATTTGGGTCTGGGGGCTTTCGCTGGGCGGGGAACCTTGCAGGTACCTGCAAGGTTGCAGTTCGCGGCCGGAGAAGCACTCTCCGGCCAACATGCCAAACGTCCAGCAATAGCTCCCAAACGAAAGGGGCCAGCAGCCAAAGACCTAGCTGGCCTGAAAGCCCCCCAGGGGGCCCACAAGCAGCCCCTCTCAATTTGGGTCTGGGGGCTTTCGCTGGGCGGGGAACCTTGGAGGTACCTGCAAGGTTGCAGTTCGCGGCCCGAGAAGCACTCTCCGGCCAACATGCCAAACGTCCAGCAATAGCTCCCAAACGAAAGGGGCCAGCAGCCAAAGACCTAGCTGGCCTGAAAGCCCCCCAGGGGGCCCACAAGCAGCCCCTCTCAATTTGGGTCTGGGGGCTTTCGCTGGGCGGGGAACCTTGGAGGTACCTGCAAGGTTGCAGTTCGCGGCCCGAGAAGCACTCTCCGGCCAACATGCCAAACGTCCAGCAATAGCTCCCAAACGAAAGGGGCCAGCAGCCAAAGACCTAGCTGGCCTGAAAGCGCCCCAGGGGGCCCACAAGCAGCCCCTCTCAATTTGGGTCTGGGGGCTTTCGCTGGGCGGGGAACCTTGGAGGTACCTGCAAGGTTGCAGTTCGCGGCCCGAGAAGCACTCTCCGGCCAACATGCCAAACGTCCAGCAATAGCTCCCAAACGAAAGGGGCCAGCAGCCAAAGACCTAGCTGGCCTGAAAGACCCCCAGGGGGCCCACAAGCAGCCCTTCTCAATTTGGGTCTGGGGGCTTTCGCTGGGCGGGGAACCTTGGAGGTACCTGCAAGGTTGCAGTTCGCGGCCCGAGAAGCACTCTCCGGCCAACATGCCAAACGTCCAGCAATAGCTCCCAAAGGAAAGGGGCCAGCAGCCAAAGACCTAGGTGGCCTGAAAGCCCCCCAGGGGGCCCACAAGCAGCCCCTCTCAATTTGGGTCTGGGGGCTTTCGCTGGGCGGGGAACCTTGGAGGGACCTGCAAGGTTGCAGTTGGCGGCCCGAGAAGCACTCTCCGGCCAACATGCCAAACGTCCAGCAATAGCTCCCAAAGGAAAGGGGCCAGCAGCCAAAGACCTAGCTGGCCTGAAAGCCCCCCAGGGGGCCCACAAGCAGCCCCTCTCAATTTGGGTCTGGGGGCTTTCGCTGGGCGGGGAACCTTGCAGGTACCTGCAAGGTTGCAGTTGGCGGCCCGAGAAGCACTCTCCGGCCAACATGCCAAACGTCCAGCAATAGCTCCCAAACGAAAGGGGCCAGCAGCCAAAGACCTAGCTGGCCTGAAAGCCCCCCAGGGGGCCCACAAGCAGCCCCTCTCAATTTGGGTCTGGGGGCTTTCGCTGGGCGGGGAACCTTGCAGGTACCTGCAAGGTTGCAGTTCGCGGCCCGAGAAGCACTCTCCGGCCAACATGCCAAACGTCCAGCAATAGCTCCCAAACGAAAGGGGCCAGCAGCCAAAGACCTAGCTGGCCTGAAAGCCCCCCAGGGGGCCCACAAGCAGCCCCTCTCAATTTGGGTCTGGGGGCTTTCGCTGGGCAGGGAACCTTGGAGGGACCTGCAAGGTTGCAGTTCGCGGCCCGAGAAGCACTCTCCGGCCAACATGCCAAACTTCCAAGCAATAGCTCACAAACGAAAGGGGCCAGCAGCCAAAGACCTAGGTGGCCTGAAAGCCCCCCAGGGGGCCCACAAGCAGCCCCTCTCAATTTGGGTCTGGGGGCTTTCGCTGGGCGGGGAACCTTGCAGGTACCTGCAAGGTTGCAGTTGGCGGCCCGAGAAGCACTCTCCGGCCAACATGCCAAACGTCCAGCAATAGCTCCCAAACGAAAGGGGCCAGCAGCCAAAGACCTAGCTGGCCTGAAAGCCCCCCAGGGGGCCCACAAGCAGCCCCTCTCAATTTGGGTCTGGGGGCTTTCGCTGGGCGGGGAACCTTGCAGGGACCTGCAAGGTTGCAGTTCGCGGCCCGAGAAGCACTCTCCGGCCAACATGCCAAACGTCCAGCAATAGCTCCCAAACGAAAGGGGCCAGCAGCCAAAGACCTAGCTGGCCTGAAAGCCCCCCAGGGGGCCCACAAGCAGCCCCTCTCAATTTGGGTCTGGGGGCTTTCGCTGGGCGGGGAACCTTGGAGGTACCTGCAAGGTTGCAGTTCGCGGCCTGAGAAGCACTCTCCGGCCAACATGCCAAACGTCCAGCAATAGCTCCCAAACGAAAGGGGCCAGCAGCCAAAGACCTAGCTGGCCTGAAAGCCCCCCAGGGGGCCCACAAGCAGCCCCTCTCAATTTGGGTCTGGGGGCTTTCGCTGGGCGGGGAACCTTGCACGTACCTGCAAGGTTGCAGTTCGCGGCCCGAGAAGCACTCTCCGGCCAACATGCCAAACGTCCAGCAATAGCTCCCAAACGAAAGGGGCCAGCAGCCAAAGACCTAGCTGGCCTGAAAGCCCCCCAGGGGGCCCACAAGCAGCCCCTCTCAATTTGGGTCTGGGGGCTTTCGCTGGGCGGGGAACCTTGCAGGTACCTGCAAGGTTGCAGTTCGCGGCCCGAGAAGCACTCTCCGGCCAACATGCCAAACGTCCAGCAATAGCTCCCAAACGAAAGGGGCCAGCAGCCAAAGACCTCGCTGGCCTGAAAGCCCCCCAGTGGGCCCACAAGCAGCTCCTCTCAATTTGGGTCTGGGGGCTTTCGCTGGGCGGGGAACCTTGGAGGTACCTGCAAGGTTGCAGTTCGCGGCCCGAGAAGCACTCTCCGGCCAACATGCCAAACGTCCAGCAATAGCTCCCAAACGAAAGGGGCCAGCAGCCAAAGACCTAGCTGGCCTGAAAGCCCCCCAGGGGGCCCACAAGCAGCCCCTCTCAATTTGGGTCTGGGGGCTTTCGCTGAGCTGGGAACCTTGGAGGCACCTGCAAGGTTGCAGTTCGCGGCCTGAGAAGCACTCTCCGGCCAACATGCCAAACGTCCAGCAAGAGCTCCCAAACGAAAGGGGCCAGCAGCCAAAGACCTAGCTGGCCTGAAAGCCCCCCAGGGGGCCCACAAGCAGCCCCTCTCAGTTTGGGTCTGGGGGCTTTCGCTGGGCGGGGAACCTTGCACGTACCTGCAAGGTTGCAGTTCGCGGCCCGAGAAGCACTCTCCGGCCAACATGCCAAACGTCCAGCAATAGCTCCCAAACGAAAGGGGCCAGCAGCCAAAGACCTAGCTGGCCTGAAAGCCCCCCAGGGGGCCCACAAGCAGCCCCTCTCAATTTGGGTCTGGGGGCTTTCGCTGGGCGGGGAACCTTGGAGGTACCTGCAAGGTTGCAGTTCGCGGCCCGAAAAGCACTCTCCGGCCAACATGCCAAACGTCCAGCAATAGCTCCCAAACGAAAGGGGCCAGCAGCCAAAGACCTAGCTGGCCTGAAAGCCCCCCAGGGGGCCCACAAGCAGCCCCTCTCAATTTGGGTCTGGGGGCTTTCGCTGGGCGGGGAACCTTGGAGGGACCTGCAAGGTTGCAGTTCGCGGCCCGAGAAGCACTCTCCGGCCAACATGCCAAACGTCCAGCAATAGCTCCCAAACGAAAGGGGCCAGCAGCCAAAGACCTAGCTGGCCTGAAAGCCCCCCAGGGGGCCCACAAGCAGCCCCTCTCAATTTGGGTCTGGGGGCTTTCGCTGGGCGGGGAACCTTGGAGGGACCTGCAAGGTTGCAGTTCGCGGCCCGAGAAGCACTCTCCGGCCAACATGCCAAACGTCCAGCAATAGCTCCCAAACGAAAGGGGCCAGCAGCCAAAGACCTAGCTGGCCTGAAAGCCCCCCAGGGGGCCCACAAGCAGCCCCTCTCCATTTGGGTCTGGGGGCTTTCGCTGGGCGGGGAACCTTGGAGGTACCTGCAAGGTTGCAGTTCGTGGCCCGAGAAGCACTCTCCGGCCAACATGCCAAACGTCCAGCAATAGCTCCCAAACGAAAGGGGCCAGCAGCCAAAGACCTAGCTGGCCTGAAAGCCCCCCAGGGGGCCCACAAGCAGCCCCTCTCAATTTGGGTCTGGGGGCTTTCGCTGGGCGGGGAACCTTGGAGGTACCTGCAAGGTTGCAGTTCACGGCCGGAGAATCACTCTCCGGCCAACATGCCAAACGTCCAGCAATAGCTCCCAAAGGAAAGGGGCCAGCAGCCAAAGACCTAGCTGGCCTGAAAGCCCCCCAGGGGGCCCACAAGCAGCCCCTCTCAATTTGGGTCTGGGGGCTTTCGCTGGGCGGGGAACCTTGGAGGTACCTGCAAGGTTGCAGTTCGCGGCCCGAGAAGCACTCTCCGGCCAACATGCCAAACGTCCAGCAATAGCTCCCAAACGAAAGGGGCCAGCAGCCAAAGACCTAGCTGGCCTGAAAGCCCCCCAGGGGGCCCACAAGCAGCCCCTCTCAATTTGGGTCTGGGGGCTTTCGCTGGGCGGGGAACCTTGGAGGGACCTGCAAGGTTGCAGTTCGCGGCCCGAGAAGCACTCTCCGGCCAACATGCCAAACGTCCAGCAATAGCTCCCAAACGAAAGGGGCCAGCAGCCAAAGACCTAGCTGGCCTGAAAGCCCCCCAGGGGGCCCACAAGCAGCCCCTCTCAATTTGGGTCTGGGGGCTTTCGCTGGGCGGGGAACCTTGGAGGTACCTGCAAGGTTGCAGTTCGCGGCCTGAGAAGCACTCTCCGGCCAACATGCCAAACGTCCAGCAATAGCTCCCAAACGAAAGGGGCCAGCAGCCAAAGACCTAGCTGGCCTGAAAGCCTCCCAGGGGGCCCACAAGCAGCCCCTCTCAATTTGGGTCTGGGGGCTTTCGCTGGGCGGGGAACCTTGGAGGGACCTGCAAGGTTGCAGTTCGCGGCCCGAGAAGCACTCTCCGGCCAACATGCCAAACGTCCAGCAATAGCTCCCAAACGAAAGGGGCCAGCAGCCAAAGACCTAGCTGGCCTGAAAGCCCCCCAGGGGGCCCACAAGCAGCCCCTCTCAATTTGGGTCTGGGGGCTTTCGCTGGGCGGGGAACCTTGGAGGGACCTGCAAGGTTGCAGTTCGCGGCCCGAGAAGCACTCTCCGGCCAACATGCCAAACGTCCAGCAATAGCTCCCAAACGAAAGGGGCCAGCAGCCAAAGACCTAGCTGGCCTGAAAGCCCCCCAGGGGGCCCACAAGCAGCCCCTCTCAATTTGGGTCTGGGGGCTTTCGCTGGGCGGGGAACCTTGGAGGGACCTGCAAGGTTGCAGTTCGCGGCCCGAGAAGCACTGTCCGGCCAACATGCCAAACGTCCAGCAATAGCTCCCAAACGAAAGGGGCCAGCAGCCAAAGACCTAGCTGGCCTGAAAGCCCCCCAGGGGGCCCACAAGCAGCCCCTCTCAATTTGGGTCTGGGGGCTTTCTCTGGGCGGGGAACCTTGGAGGTACCTGCAAGGTTGCAGTTCGCGGCCCGAGAAGCACTCTCCGGCCAACATGCCAAACGTCCAGCAATAGCTCCCAAACGAAAGGGGCCAGCAGCCAAAGACCTAGCTGGCCTGAAAGCCCCCCAGGGGGCCCACAAGCAGCCCCTCTCAATTTGGGTCTGGGGGCTTTCGCTGGGCGGGGAACCTTGGAGGTACCTGCAAGGTTGCAGTTCGCGGCCCGAAAAGCACTCTCCGGCCAACATGCCAAACGTCCAGCAATAGCTCCCAAACGAAAGGGGCCAGCAGCCAAAGACCTAGCTGGCCTGAAAGCCCCCCAGGGGGCCCACAAGCAGCCCCTCTCAATTTGGGTCTGGGGGCTTTCGCTGGGCGGGGAACCTTGGAGGGACCTGCAAGGTTGCAGTTAGCGGCCCGAGAAGCACTGTCCGGCCAACATGCCAAACGTCCAGCAATAGCTCCCAAACGAAAGGGGCCAGCAGCCAAAGACCTAGCTGGCCTGAAAGCCCCCCAGGGGGCCCACAAGCAGCCCCTCTCAATTTGGGTCTGGGGGCTTTCGCTGGGCGGGGAACCTTGGAGGTACCTGCAAGGTTGCAGTTCGCGGCCCGAGAAGCACTCTCCGGCCAACATGCCAAACGTCCAGCAATAGCTCCCAAACGAAAGGGGCCAGCAGCCAAAGACCTAGGTGGCCTGAAAGCCCCCCAGGGGGCCCACAAGCAGCCCCTCTCAATTTGGGTCTGGGGGCTTTCGCTGGGCGGGGAACCTTGGAGGTACCTGCAAGGTTGCAGTTCGCGGCCCGAAAAGCACTCTCCGGCCAACATGCCAAACGTCCAGCAATAGCTCCCAAACGAAAGGGGCCAGCAGCCAAAGACCTAGCTGGCCTGAAAGCCCCCCAGGGGGCCCACAAGCAGCCCCTCTCAATTTGGGTCTGGGGGCTTTCGCTGGGCGGGGAACCTTGGAGGGACCTGCAAGGTTGCAGTTCGCGGCCCGAGAAGCAGTCTCCGGCCAACATGCCAAACGTCCAGCAATAGCTCCCAAACGAAAGGGGCCAGCAGCCAAAGACCTAGCTGGCCTGAAAGCCCCCCAGGGGGCCCACAAGCAGCCCCTCTCAATTTGGGTCTGGGGGCTTTCGCTGGGCGGGGAACCTTGCAGGTACCTGCAAGGTTGCAGTTCGCGGCCCGAGAAGCACTCTCCGGCCAACATGCCAAACGTCCAGCAATAGCTCCCAAACGAAAGGGGCCAGCACCCAAAGACCTAGCTGGCCTGAAAGCCCCCCAGGGGGCCCACAAGCAGCCCCTCTCAATTTGGGTCTGGGGGCTTTCGCTGGGCGGGGAACCTTGGAGGTACCTGCAAGGTTGCAGTTGCCGGCCCGAGAAGCACTCTCCGGCCAACATGCCAAACGTCCAGCAATAGCTCCCAAACGAAAGGGGCCAGCAGCCAAAGACCTAGCTGGCCTGAAAGCCCCCCAGGGGGCCCACAAGCAGCCCCTCTCAATTTGGGTCTGGGGGCTTTCGCTGGGCGGGGAACCTTGGAGGGACCTGCAAGGTTGCAGTTCGCGGCCCGAAAAGCACTCTCCGGCCAACATGCCAAACGTCCAGCAATAGCTCCCAAACGAAAGGGGCCAGCAGCCAAAGACCTAGCTGGCCTGAAAGCCCCCCAGGGGGCCCACAAGCAGCCCCTCTCAATTTGGGTCTGGGGGCTTTCGCTGGGCAGGGAACCTTGGAGGGACCTGCAAGGTTGCAGTTCGCGGCCTGAGAAGCACTCTCCGGCCAACATGCCAAACGTCCAGCAATAGCTCCCAAACGAAAGGGGCCAGCAGCCAAAGACCTAGCTGGCCTGAAAGCCCCCCAGGGGGCCCACAAGCAGCCCCTCTCAATTTGGGTCTGGCGGCTTTGCTGGGCGGGGAACCTTGGAGGTACCTGCAAGGTTGCAGTTCGCGGCCCGAGAAGCACTCTCCGGCCAACATGCCAAACGTCCAGCAATAGCTCCCAAACGAAAGGGGCCAGCAGCCAAAGACCTAGCTGGCCTGAAAGCCCCCCAGGGGGCCCACAAGCAGCCCCTCTCAATTTGGGTCTGGGGGCTTTCGCTGGGCGGGGAACCTTGGAGGGACCTGCAAGGTTGCAGTTGGCGGCCCGAGAAGCACTCTCCGGCCAACATGCCAAACGTCCAGCAATAGCTCCCAAACGAAAGGGGCCAGCAGCCAAAGACCTAGCTGGCCTGAAAGCCCCCCAGGGGGCCCACAAGCAGCCCCTCTCAATTTGGGTCTGGGGGCTTTCGCTGGGCGGGGAACCTTGGAGGGACCTGCAAGGTTGCAGTTCGCGGCCCGAGAAGCACTCTCCGGCCAACATGCCAAACGTCCAGCAATAGCTCCCAAACGAAAGGGGCCAGCAGCCAAAGACCTAGCTGGCCTGAAAGCCCCCCAGGGGGCCCACAAGCAGCCCCTCTCAATTTGGGTCTGGGGGCTTTCGCTGGGCGGGGAACCTTGGAGGTACCTGCAAGGTTGCAGTTCGCGGCCCGAGAAGCACTCTCCGGCCAACATGCCAAACGTCCAGCAATAGCTCCCAAACGAAAGGGGCCAGCAGCCAAAGACCTAGGTGGCCTGAAAGCGCCCCAGGGGGCCCACAAGCAGCCCCTCTCAATTTGGGTCTGGGGGCTTTCGCTGGGCGGGGAACCTTGGAGGTACCTGCAAGGTTGCAGTTCGCGGCCCGAGAAGCACTCTCCGGCCAACATGCCAAACGTCCAGCAATAGCTCCCAAACGAAAGGGGCCAGCAGCCAAAGACCTAGCTGGCCTGAAAGCCCCCCAGGGGGCCCACAAGCAGCCCCTCTCAATTTGGGTCTGGGGGCTTTCGCTGGGCGGGGAACCTTGGAGGTACCTGCAAGGTTGCAGTTCGCGGCCTGAGAAGCACTCTCCGGCCAACATGCCAAACGTCCAGCAATAGCTCCCAAACGAAAGGGGCCAGCAGCCAAAGACCTAGCTGGCCTGAAAGCCCCCCAGGGGGCCCACAAGCAGCCCCTCTCAATTTGGGTCTGGGGGCTTTCGCTGGGCGGGGAACCTTGGAGGGACCTGCAAGGTTGCAGTTCGCGGCCCGAGAAGCACTCTCCGGCCAACATGCCAAACGTCCAGCAATAGCTCCCAAAGGAAAGGGGCCAGCAGCCAAAGACCTAGCTGGCCTGAAAGCCCCCCAGGGGGCCCACAAGCAGCCCCTCTCAATTTGGGTCTGGGGGCTTTCGCTGGGCGGGGAACCTTGCAGGTACCTGCAAGGTTGCAGTTCGCGGCCGGAGAAGCACTCTCCGGCCAACATGCCAAACGTCCAGCAATAGCTCCCAAACGAAAGGGGCCAGCAGCCAAAGACCTAGCTGGCCTGAAAGCCCCCCAGGGGGCCCACAAGCAGCCCCTCTCAATTTGGGTCTGGGGGCTTTCGCTGGGCGGGGAACCTTGCAGGTACCTGCAAGGTTGCAGTTCGCGGCCCGAGAAGCACTCTCCGGCCAACATGCCAAACGTCCAGCAATAGCTCCCAAACGAAAGGGGCCAGCAGCCAAAGACCTAGCTGGCCTGAAAGCCCCCCAGGGGGCCCACAAGCAGCCCCTCTCAATTTGGGTCTGGGGGCTTTCGCTGGGCGGGGAACCTTGGAGGGACCTGCAAGGTTGCAGTTGGCGGCCCGAGAAGCACTCTCCGGCCAACATGCCAAACGTCCAGCAATAGCTCCCAAACGAAAGGGGCCAGCAGCCAAAGACCTAGCTGGCCTGAAAGCCCCCCAGGGGGCCCACAAGCAGCCCTTCTCAATTTGGGTCTGGGGGCTTTCGCTGGGCGGGGAACCTTGGAGGGACCTGCAAGGTTGCAGTTCGCGGCCCGAGAAGCACTCTCCGGCCAACATGCCAAACGTCCAGCAATAGCTCCCAAACGAAAGGGGCCAGCAGCCAAAGACCTAGCTGGCCTGAAAGCCCCCCAGGGGGCCCACAAGCAGCCCCTCTCAATTTGGGTCTGGGGGCTTTCGCTGGGCGGGGAACCTTGCAGGTACCTGCAAGGTTGCAGTTCGCTGCCCGAGAAGCACTCTCCGGCCAACATGCCAAACGTCCAGCAATAGCTCCCAAACGAAAGGGGCCAGCAGCCAAAGACCTAGGTGGCCTGAAAGCCCCCCAGGGGGCCCACAAGCAGCCCCTCTCAATTTGGGTCTGGGGGCTTTCGCTGGGCGGGGAACCTTGCAGGTACCTGCAAGGTTGCAGTTCGCGGCCCGAGAAGCACTCTCCGGCCAACATGCCAAACGTCCAGCAATAGCTCCCAAACGAAAGGGGCCAGCAGCCAAAGACCTAGCTGGCCTGAAAGCCCCCCAGGGGGCCCACAAGCAGCCCCTCTCAATTTGGGTCTGGGGGCTTTCGCTGGGCAGGGAACCTTGGAGGGACCTGCAAGGTTGCAGTTCGCGGCCCGAGAAGCACTCTCCGGCCAACATGCCAAACTTCCAAGCAATAGCTCCCAAAGGAAAGGGGCCAGCAGCCAAAGACCTAGCTGGCCTGAAACCCCCCCAGGGGGCCCACAAGCAGCCCCTCTCAATTTGGGTCTGGGGGCTTTCGCTGGGCGGGGAACCTTGCAGGTACCTGCAAGGTTGCAGTTCGCGGCCCGAGAAGCACTCTCCGGCCAACATGCCAAACGTCCAGCAATAGCTCCCAAACGAAAGGGGCCAGCAGCCAAAGACCTAGCTGGCCTGAAAGCCCCCCAGGGGGCCCACAAGCAGCCCCTCTCAATTTGGGTCTGGGGGCTTTCGCTGGGCGGGGAACCTTGGAGGGACCTGCAAGGTTGCAGTTCGCGGCCCGAGAAGCACTCTCCGGCCAACATGCCAAACGTCCAGCAATAGCTCCCAAACGAAAGGGGCCAGCAGCCAAAGACCTAGCTGGCCTGAAAGCCCCCCAGGGGGCCCACAAGCAGCCCCTCTCAATTTGGGTCTGGGGGCTTTCGCTGGGCGGGGAACCTTGGAGGTACCTGCAAGGTTGCAGTTCGCGGCCTGAGAAGCACTCTCCGGCCAACATGCCAAACGTCCAGCAATAGCTCCCAAACGAAAGGGGCCAGCAGCCAAAGACCTAGCTGGCCTGAAAGCCCCCCAGGGGGCCCACAAGCAGCCCCTCTCAATTTGGGTCTGGGGGCTTTCGCTGGGCGGGGAACCTTGCAGGTACCTGCAAGGTTGCAGTTCGCGGCCCGAGAAGCACTCTCCGGCCAACATGCCAAACGTCCAGCAATAGCTCCCAAACGAAAGGGGCCAGCAGCCAAAGACCTAGCTGGCCTGAAAGCCCCCCAGGGGGCCCACAAGCAGCCCCTCTCAATTTGGGTCTGGGGGCTTTCGCTGGGCGGGGAACCTTGCAGGTACCTGCAAGGTTGCAGTTGGCGGCCCGAGAAGCACTCTCCGGCCAACATGCCAAACGTCCAGCAATAGCTCCCAAACGAAAGGGGCCAGCAGCCAAAGACCTAGCTGGCCTGAAAGCCCCCCAGGGGGCCCACAAGCAGCCCCTCTCAATTTGGGTCTGGGGGCTTTCGCTGAGCTGGGAACCTTGGAGGTACCTGCAAGGTTGCAGTTCGCGGCCCGAGAAGCACTCTCCGGCCAACATGCCAAACGTCCAGCAATAGCTCCCAAACGAAAGGGGCCAGCAGCCAAAGACCTAGCTGGCCTGAAAGCCCCCCAGGGGGCCCACAAGCAGCCCCTCTCAATTTGGGTCTGGGGGCTTTCGCTGGGCGGGGAACCTTGGAGGTACCTGCAAGGTTGCAGTTCGCGGCCCGAGAAGCACTCTCCGGCCAACATGCCAAACGTCCAGCAATAGCTCCCAAACGAAAGGGGCCAGCACCCAAAGACCTAGCTGGCCTGAAAGCCCCCCAGGGGGCCCACAAGCAGCCCCTCTCAATTTGGGTCTGGGGGCTTTCGCTGGGCGGGGAACCTTGGAGGTACCTGCAAGGTTGCAGTTCGCGGCCCGAAAAGCACTCTCCGGCCAACATGCCAAACGTCCAGCAATAGCTCCCAAACGAAAGGGGCCAGCAGCCAAAGACCTAGCTGGCCTGAAAGCCCCCCAGGGGGCCCACAAGCAGCCCCTCTCAATTTGGGTCTGGGGGCTTTCGCTGGGCGGGGAACCTTGGAGGGACCTGCAAGGTTGCAGTTAGCGGCCCGAGAAGCACTGTCCGGCCAACATGCCAAACGTCCAGCAATAGCTCCCAAACGAAAGGGGCCAGCAGCCAAAGACCTAGCTGGCCTGAAAGCCCCCCAGGGGGCCCACAAGCAGCCCCTCTCAATTTGGGTCTGGGGGCTTTCGCTGGGCGGGGAACCTTGGAGGTACCTGCAAGGTTGCAGTTCGCGGCCCGAGAAGCACTCTCCGGCCAACATGCCAAACGTCCAGCAATAGCTCCCAAACGAAAGGGGCCAGCAGCCAAAGACCTAGGTGGCCTGAAAGCCCCCCAGGGGGCCCACAAGCAGCCCCTCTCAATTTGGGTCTGGGGGCTTTCGCTGGGCGGGGAACCTTGGAGGTACCTGCAAGGTTGCAGTTCGCGGCCCGAAAAGCACTCTCCGGCCAACATGCCAAACGTCCAGCAATAGCTCCCAAACGAAAGGGGCCAGCAGCCAAAGACCTAGCTGGCCTGAAAGCCCCCCAGGGGGCCCACAAGCAGCCCCTCTCAATTTGGGTCTGGGGGCTTTCGCTGGGCGGGGAACCTTGCAGGTACCTGCAAGGTTGCAGTTCGCGGCCCGAGAAGCACTCTCCGGCCAACATGCCAAACGTCCAGCAATAGCTCCCAAACGAAAGGGGCCAGCACCCAAAGACCTAGCTGGCCTGAAAGCCCCCCAGGGGGCCCACAAGCAGCCCCTCTCAATTTGGGTCTGGGGGCTTTCGCTGGGCGGGGAACCTTGGAGGTACCTGCAAGGTTGCAGTTGCCGGCCCGAGAAGCACTCTCCGGCCAACATGCCAAACGTCCAGCAATAGCTCCCAAACGAAAGGGGCCAGCAGCCAAAGACCTAGCTGGCCTGAAAGCCCCCCAGGGGGCCCACAAGCAGCCCCTCTCAATTTGGGTCTGGGGGCTTTCGCTGGGCGGGGAACCTTGGAGGGACCTGCAAGGTTGCAGTTCGCGGCCCGAAAAGCACTCTCCGGCCAACATGCCAAACGTCCAGCAATAGCTCCCAAACGAAAGGGGCCAGCAGCCAAAGACCTAGCTGGCCTGAAAGCCCCCCAGGGGGCCCACAAGCAGCCCCTCTCAATTTGGGTCTGGGGGCTTTCGCTGGGCAGGGAACCTTGGAGGGACCTGCAAGGTTGCAGTTCGCGGCCTGAGAAGCACTCTCCGGCCAACATGCCAAACGTCCAGCAATAGCTCCCAAACGAAAGGGGCCAGCAGCCAAAGACCTAGCTGGCCTGAAAGCCCCCCAGGGGGCCCACAAGCAGCCCCTCTCAATTTGGGTCTGGCGGCTTTGCTGGGCGGGGAACCTTGGAGGTACCTGCAAGGTTGCAGTTCGCGGCCCGAGAAGCACTCTCCGGCCAACATGCCAAACGTCCAGCAATAGCTCCCAAACGAAAGGGGCCAGCAGCCAAAGACCTAGCTGGCCTGAAAGCCCCCCAGGGGGCCCACAAGCAGCCCCTCTCAATTTGGGTCTGGGGGCTTTCGCTGGGCGGGGAACCTTGGAGGGACCTGCAAGGTTGCAGTTGGCGGCCCGAGAAGCACTCTCCGGCCAACATGCCAAACGTCCAGCAATAGCTCCCAAACGAAAGGGGCCAGCAGCCAAAGACCTAGCTGGCCTGAAAGCCCCCCAGGGGGCCCACAAGCAGCCCCTCTCAATTTGGGTCTGGGGGCTTTCGCTGGGCGGGGAACCTTGGAGGGACCTGCAAGGTTGCAGTTCGCGGCCCGAGAAGCACTCTCCGGCCAACATGCCAAACGTCCAGCAATAGCTCCCAAACGAAAGGGGCCAGCAGCCAAAGACCTAGCTGGCCTGAAAGCCCCCCAGGGGGCCCACAAGCAGCCCCTCTCAATTTGGGTCTGGGGGCTTTCGCTGGGCGGGGAACCTTGGAGGTACCTGCAAGGTTGCAGTTCGCGGCCCGAGAAGCACTCTCCGGCCAACATGCCAAACGTCCAGCAATAGCTCCCAAACGAAAGGGGCCAGCAGCCAAAGACCTAGGTGGCCTGAAAGCGCCCCAGGGGGCCCACAAGCAGCCCCTCTCAATTTGGGTCTGGGGGCTTTCGCTGGGCGGGGAACCTTGGAGGTACCTGCAAGGTTGCAGTTCGCGGCCCGAGAAGCACTCTCCGGCCAACATGCCAAACGTCCAGCAATAGCTCCCAAACGAAAGGGGCCAGCAGCCAAAGACCTAGCTGGCCTGAAAGCCCCCCAGGGGGCCCACAAGCAGCCCCTCTCAATTTGGGTCTGGGGGCTTTCGCTGGGCGGGGAACCTTGGAGGTACCTGCAAGGTTGCAGTTCGCGGCCTGAGAAGCACTCTCCGGCCAACATGCCAAACGTCCAGCAATAGCTCCCAAACGAAAGGGGCCAGCAGCCAAAGACCTAGCTGGCCTGAAAGCCCCCCAGGGGGCCCACAAGCAGCCCCTCTCAATTTGGGTCTGGGGGCTTTCGCTGGGCGGGGAACCTTGGAGGGACCTGCAAGGTTGCAGTTCGCGGCCCGAGAAGCACTCTCCGGCCAACATGCCAAACGTCCAGCAATAGCTCCCAAAGGAAAGGGGCCAGCAGCCAAAGACCTAGCTGGCCTGAAAGCCCCCCAGGGGGCCCACAAGCAGCCCCTCTCAATTTGGGTCTGGGGGCTTTCGCTGGGCGGGGAACCTTGCAGGTACCTGCAAGGTTGCAGTTCGCGGCCGGAGAAGCACTCTCCGGCCAACATGCCAAACGTCCAGCAATAGCTCCCAAACGAAAGGGGCCAGCAGCCAAAGACCTAGCTGGCCTGAAAGCCCCCCAGGGGGCCCACAAGCAGCCCCTCTCAATTTGGGTCTGGGGGCTTTCGCTGGGCGGGGAACCTTGCAGGTACCTGCAAGGTTGCAGTTCGCGGCCCGAGAAGCACTCTCCGGCCAACATGCCAAACGTCCAGCAATAGCTCCCAAACGAAAGGGGCCAGCAGCCAAAGACCTAGCTGGCCTGAAAGCCCCCCAGGGGGCCCACAAGCAGCCCCTCTCAATTTGGGTCTGGGGGCTTTCGCTGGGCGGGGAACCTTGGAGGGACCTGCAAGGTTGCAGTTGGCGGCCCGAGAAGCACTCTCCGGCCAACATGCCAAACGTCCAGCAATAGCTCCCAAACGAAAGGGGCCAGCAGCCAAAGACCTAGCTGGCCTGAAAGCCCCCCAGGGGGCCCACAAGCAGCCCTTCTCAATTTGGGTCTGGGGGCTTTCGCTGGGCGGGGAACCTTGGAGGGACCTGCAAGGTTGCAGTTCGCGGCCCGAGAAGCACTCTCCGGCCAACATGCCAAACGTCCAGCAATAGCTCCCAAACGAAAGGGGCCAGCAGCCAAAGACCTAGCTGGCCTGAAAGCCCCCCAGGGGGCCCACAAGCAGCCCCTCTCAATTTGGGTCTGGGGGCTTTCGCTGGGCGGGGAACCTTGCAGGTACCTGCAAGGTTGCAGTTCGCTGCCCGAGAAGCACTCTCCGGCCAACATGCCAAACGTCCAGCAATAGCTCCCAAACGAAAGGGGCCAGCAGCCAAAGACCTAGGTGGCCTGAAAGCCCCCCAGGGGGCCCACAAGCAGCCCCTCTCAATTTGGGTCTGGGGGCTTTCGCTGGGCGGGGAACCTTGCAGGTACCTGCAAGGTTGCAGTTCGCGGCCCGAGAAGCACTCTCCGGCCAACATGCCAAACGTCCAGCAATAGCTCCCAAACGAAAGGGGCCAGCAGCCAAAGACCTAGCTGGCCTGAAAGCCCCCCAGGGGGCCCACAAGCAGCCCCTCTCAATTTGGGTCTGGGGGCTTTCGCTGGGCAGGGAACCTTGGAGGGACCTGCAAGGTTGCAGTTCGCGGCCCGAGAAGCACTCTCCGGCCAACATGCCAAACTTCCAAGCAATAGCTCCCAAACGAAAGGGGCCAGCAGCCAAAGACCTAGCTGGCCTGAAACCCCCCCAGGGGGCCCACAAGCAGCCCCTCTCAATTTGGGTCTGGGGGCTTTCGCTGGGCGGGGAACCTTGCAGGTACCTGCAAGGTTGCAGTTCGCGGCCCGAGAAGCACTCTCCGGCCAACATGCCAAACGTCCAGCAATAGCTCCCAAACGAAAGGGGCCAGCAGCCAAAGACCTAGCTGGCCTGAAAGCCCCCCAGGGGGCCCACAAGCAGCCCCTCTCAATTTGGGTCTGGGGGCTTTCGCTGGGCGGGGAACCTTGGAGGGACCTGCAAGGTTGCAGTTCGCGGCCCGAGAAGCACTCTCCGGCCAACATGCCAAACGTCCAGCAATAGCTCCCAAACGAAAGGGGCCAGCAGCCAAAGACCTAGCTGGCCTGAAAGCCCCCCAGGGGGCCCACAAGCAGCCCCTCTCAATTTGGGTCTGGGGGCTTTCGCTGGGCGGGGAACCTTGGAGGTACCTGCAAGGTTGCAGTTCGCGGCCTGAGAAGCACTCTCCGGCCAACATGCCAAACGTCCAGCAATAGCTCCCAAACGAAAGGGGCCAGCAGCCAAAGACCTAGCTGGCCTGAAAGCCCCCCAGGGGGCCCACAAGCAGCCCCTCTCAATTTGGGTCTGGGGGCTTTCGCTGGGCGGGGAACCTTGCAGGTACCTGCAAGGTTGCAGTTCGCGGCCCGAGAAGCACTCTCCGGCCAACATGCCAAACGTCCAGCAATAGCTCCCAAACGAAAGGGGCCAGCAGCCAAAGACCTAGCTGGCCTGAAAGCCCCCCAGGGGGCCCACAAGCAGCCCCTCTCAATTTGGGTCTGGGGGCTTTCGCTGGGCGGGGAACCTTGCAGGTACCTGCAAGGTTGCAGTTGGCGGCCCGAGAAGCACTCTCCGGCCAACATGCCAAACGTCCAGCAATAGCTCCCAAACGAAAGGGGCCAGCAGCCAAAGACCTAGCTGGCCTGAAAGCCCCCCAGGGGGCCCACAAGCAGCCCCTCTCAATTTGGGTCTGGGGGCTTTCGCTGAGCTGGGAACCTTGGAGGTACCTGCAAGGTTGCAGTTCGCGGCCCGAGAAGCACTCTCCGGCCAACATGCCAAACGTCCAGCAATAGCTCCCAAACGAAAGGGGCCAGCAGCCAAAGACCTAGCTGGCCTGAAAGCCCCCCAGGGGGCCCACAAGCAGCCCCTCTCAATTTGGGTCTGGGGGCTTTCGCTGGGCGGGGAACCTTGGAGGTACCTGCAAGGTTGCAGTTCGCGGCCCGAGAAGCACTCTCCGGCCAACATGCCAAACGTCCAGCAATAGCTCCCAAACGAAAGGGGCCAGCACCCAAAGACCTAGCTGGCCTGAAAGCCCCCCAGGGGGCCCACAAGCAGCCCCTCTCAATTTGGGTCTGGGGGCTTTCGCTGGGCGGGGAACCTTGGAGGGACCTGCAAGGTTGCAGTTCGCGGCCCGAGAAGCACTCTCGGGCCAACATGCCAAACGTCCAGCAATAGCTCCCAAACGAAAGGGGCCAGCAGCCAAAGACCTAGCTGGCCTGAAAGCCCCCCAGGGGGCCCACAAGCAGCCCCTCTCAATTTGGGTCTGGGGGCTTTCGCTGGGCGGGGAACCTTGGAGGTACCTGCAAGGTTGCAGTTCGCGGCCCGAGAAGCACTCTCCGGCCAACATGCCAAACGTCCAGCAATAGCTCCCAAACGAAAGGGGCCAGCAGCCAAAGACCTAGCTGGCCTGAAAGCCCCCCAGGGGGCCCACAAGCAGCCCCTCTCAATTTGGGTCTGGGGGCTTTCGCTGGGCGGGGAACCTTGCAGGTACCTGCAAGGTTGCAGTTCGCGGCCCGAGAAGCACTCTCCGGCCAACATGCCAAACGTCCAGCAATAGCTCCCAAACGAAAGGGGCCAGCAGCCAAAGACCTAGCTGGCCTGAAAGCCCCCCAGGGGGCCCACAAGCAGCCCCTCTCAATTTGGGTCTGGGGGCTTTCGCTGGGCGGGGAACCTTGCAGGTACCTGCAAGGTTGCAGTTCGCGGCCCGAGAAGCACTCTCCGGCCAACATGCCAAACGTCCAGCAATAGCTCCCAAACGAAAGGGGCCAGCAGCCAAAGACCTAGCTGGCCTGAAAGCCCCCCAGGGGGCCCACAAGCAGCCCCTCTCAATTTGGGTCTGGGGGCTTTCGCTGGGCGGGGAACCTTGCAGGGACCTGCAAGGTTGCAGTTGGCGGCCCGAGAAGCACTCTCCGGCCAACATGCCAAACGTCCAGCAATAGCTCCCAAAGGAAAGGGGCCAGCAGCCAAAGACCTAGCTGGCCTGAAAGCCCCCCAGGGGGCCCACAAGCAGCCCCTCTCAATTTGGGTCTGGGGGCTTTCGCTGGGCGGGGAACCTTGGAGGGACCTGCAAGGTTGCAGTTGGCGGCCCGAGAAGCACTCTCCGGCCAACATGCCAAACGTCCAGCAATAGCTCCCAAACGAAAGGGGCCAGCAGCCAAAGACCTAGCTGGCCTGAAAGCCCCCCAGGGGGCCCACAAGCAGCCCCTCTCCATTTGGGTCTGGGGGTTTTCGCTGGGCAGGGAACCTTGGAGGTACCTGCAAGGTTGCAGTTCGCGGCCCGAGAAGCACTCTCCGGCCAACATGCCAAACGTCCAGCAATAGCTCCCAAACGAAAGGGGCCAGCAGCCAAAGACCTAGCTGGCCTGAAAGCCCCCCAGGGGGCCCACAAGCAGCCCCTCTCAATTTGGGTCTGGCGGCTTTCGCTGGGCGGGGAACCTTGGAGGGACCTGCAAGGTTGCAGTTCGCGGCCGGAGAAGCACTCTCCGGCCAACATGCCAAACGTCCAGCAATAGCTCCCAAACGAAAGGGGCCAGCAGCCAAAGACCTAGCTGGCCTGAAAGCCCCCCAGGGGGCCCACAAGCAGCCCCTCTCAATTTGGGTCTGGGGGCTTTCGCTGGGCGGGGAACCTTGGAGGGACCTGCAAGGTTGCAGTTCGCGGCCCGAGAAGCACTCTCCGGCCAACATGCCAAACGTCCAGCAATAGCTCCCAAACGAAAGGGGCCAGCAGCCAAAGACCTAGCTGGCCTGAAAGCCCCCCAGGGGGCCCACAAGCAGCCCCTCTCAATTTGGGTCTGGGGGCTTTCGCTGGGCGGGGAACCTTGCAGGTACCTGCAAGGTTGCAGTTGGCGGCCCGAGAAGCACTCTCCGGCCAACATGCCAAACGTCCAGCAATAGCTCCCAAACGAAAGGGGCCAGCAGCCAAAGACCTAGCTGGCCTGAAAGCCCCCCAGGGGGGCCACAAGCAGCCCCTCTCAATTTGGGTCTGGGGGCTTTCGCTGGGCGGGGAACCTTGGAGGTACCTGCAAGGTTGCAGTTGGCGGCCCGAGAAGCACTCTCCGGCCAACATGCCAAACGTCCAGCAATAGCTCCCAAACGAAAGGGGCCAGCAGCCAAAGACCTAGCTGGCCTGAAAGCCCCCCAGGGGGCCCACAAGCAGCCCCTCTCAATTTGGGTCTGGGGGCTTTCGCTGGGCGGGGAACCTTGCAGGGACCTGCAAGGTTGCAGTTCGCGGCCCGAGAAGCACTCTCCGGCCAACATGCCAAATGTCCAGCAATAGCTCCCAAACGAAAGGGGCCAGCAGCCAAAGACCTAGGTGGCCTGAAAGCCCCCCAGGGGGCCCACAAGCAGCCCCTCTCAATTTGGGTCTGGGGGCTTTCGCTGGGCGGGGAACCTTGGAGGGACCTGCAAGGTTGCAGTTCGCGGCCCGAGAAGCACTCTCCGGCCAACATGCCAAACGTCCAGCAATAGCTCCCAAACGAAAGGGGCCAGCAGCCAAAGACCTAGCTGGCCTGAAAGCCCCCCAGGGGGCCCACAAGCAGCCCCTCTCAATTTGGGTCTGGGGGCTTTCGCTGGGCGGGGAACCTTGGAGGGACCTGCAAGGTTGCAGTTGGCGGCCCGAGAAGCACTCTCCGGCCAACATGCCAAACGTCCAGCAATAGCTCCCAAACGAAAGGGGCCAGCAGCCAAAGACCTAGCTGGCCTGAAAGCCCCCCAGGGGGCCCACAAGCAGCCACTCTCAATTTGGGTCTGGGGGCTTTCGCTGTGCAGGGAACCTTGGAGGTACCTGCAAGGTTGCAGTTGGCGGCCCGAGAAGCACTCTCCGGCCAACATGCCAAACGTCCAGCAATAGCTCCCAAACGAAAGGGGCCAGCAGCCAAAGACCTAGGTGGCCTGAAAGCCCCCCAGGGGGCCCACAAGCAGCCCCTCTCCATTTGGGTCTGGGGGCTTTCGCTGGGCGGGGAACCTTGGAGGGACCTGCAAGGTTGCAGTTCGCGGCCCGAGAAGCACTCTCCGGCCAACATGCCAAACGTCCAGCAATAGCTCCCAAACGAAAGGGGCCAACAGCCAAAGACCTAGCTGGCCTGAAAGCCCCCCAGGGGGCCCACAAGCAGCCCCTCTCAATTTGGGTCTGGGGGCTTTCGCTGGGCGGGGAACCTTGGAGGTACCTGCAAGGTTGCAGTTCGCGGCCCGAGAAGCACTCTCCGGCCAACATGCCAAACGTCCAGCAATAGCTCCCAAACGAAAGGGGCCAGCAGCCAAAGACCTAGCTGGCCTGAAAGCCCCCCAGGGGGCCCACAAGCAGCCCCTCTCAATTTGGGTCTGGGGGCTTTCGCTGGGCGGGGAACCTTGGAGGTACCTGCAAGGTTGCAGTTCGCGGCCCGAGAAGCACAATCCGGCCAACATGCCAAACGTCCAGCAATAGCTCCCAAACGAAAGGGGCCAGCAGCCAAAGACCTAGCTGGCCTGAAAGCCCCCCAGGGGGCCCACAAGCAGCCCCTCTCAATTTGGGTCTGGGGGCTTTCGCTGAGCTGGGAAAATTGCAGGTACCTGCAAGGTTGCAGTTGGCGGCCCGAGAAGCACTCTCCGGCCAACATGCCAAACGTCCAGCAATAGCTCCCAAACGAAAGGGGCCAGCAGCCAAAGACCTAGCTGGCCTGAAAGCCCCCCAGGGGGCCCACAAGCAGCCCCTCTCAATTTGGGTCTGGGGGCTTTCGCTGGGCGGGGAACCTTGGAGGTACCTGCAAGGTTGCAGTTCGCGGCCCGAGAAGCACTCTCCGGCCAACATGCCAAACGTCCAGCAATAGCTCCCAAACGAAAGAGGCCAGCAGCCAAAGATCTAGCTGGCCTGAAAGCCCCCCAGGGGGCTCACAAGCAGCCCCTCTCAATTTGGGTCTGGGGGCTTTCGCTGGGCGGGGAACCTTGGAGGTACCTGCAAGGTTGCAGTTCGCGGCCCGAGAAGCACTCTCCGGCCAACATGCCAAACGTCCAGCAATAGCTCCCGAACGAAAGGGGCCAGCAGCCAAAGACCTAGCTGGCCTGAAAGCCCCCCAGGGGGCCCACAAGCAGCCCCTCTCAATTTGGGTCTGGGGGCTTTCGCTGGGCGGGGAACCTTGGAGGGACCTGCAAGGTTGCAGTTGGCGGCCCGAGAAGCACTCTCCGGTCAACATGCCAAACGTCCAGCAATAGCTCCCAAACGAAAGGGGCCAGCAGCCAAAGACCTAGCTGGCCTGAAAGCCCCCCAGGGGGCCCACAAGCAGCCCCTCTCAATTTGGGTCTGGGGGCTTTCGCTGGGCGGGGAACCTTGGAGGGACCTGCAAGGTTGCAGTTCGCGGCCCGAGAAGCACTCTCCGGCCAACATGCCAAACGTCCAGCAATAGCTCCCAAACGAAAGGGGCCAGCAGCCAAAGACCTAGCTGGCCTGAAAGCCCCCCAGGGGGCCCACAAGCAGCCCCTCTCAATTTGGGTCTGGGGGCTTTCGCTGGGCGGGGAACCTTGGAGGGACCTGCAAGGTTGCAGTTCGCGGCCCGAGAAGCACTCTCCGGCCAACATGCCAAACGTCCAGCAATAGCTCCCAAACGAAAGGGGCCAGCAGCCAAAGACCTAGCTGGCCTGAAAGCCCCCCAGGGGGCCCACAAGCAGCCCCTCTCCATTTGGGTCTGGGGGCTTTCGCTGGGCAGGGAACCTTGGAGGTACCTGCAAGGTTGCAGTTCGCGGCCCGAGAAGCACTCTCCGGCCAACATGCCAAACGTCCAGCAATAGCTCCCAAACGAAAGGGGCCAGCAGCCAAAGACCTAGCTGGCCTGAAAGCCCCCCAGGGGGCCCACAAGCAGCCCCTCTCCATTTGGGTCTGGGGGCTTTCGCTGGGCGGGGAACCTTGGAGGTACCTGCAAGGTTGCAGTTCGTGGCCCGAGAAGCACTCTCCGGCCAACATGCCAAACGTCCAGCAATAGCTCCCAAACGAAAGGGGCCAGCAGCCAAAGACCTAGCTGGCCTGAAAGCCCCCCAGGGGGCCCACAAGCAGCCCCTCTCAATTTGGGTCTGGGGGCTTTCGCTGGGCGGGGAACCTTGGAGGGACCTGCAAGGTTGCAGTTCGCGGCCCGAGAAGCACTCTCCGGCCAACATGCCAAACGTCCAGCAATAGCTCCCAAAGGAAAGGGGCCAGCAGCCAAAGACCTAGCTGGCCTGAAAGCCCCCCAGGGGGCCCACAAGCAGCCCCTCTCAATTTGGGTCTGGGGGCTTTCGCTGGGCGGGGAACCTTGGAGGGACCTGCAAGGTTGCAGTTGGCGGCCCGAGAAGCACTCTCCGGCCAACATGCCAAACGTCCAGCAATAGCTCCCAAACGAAAGGGGCCAGCAGCCAAAGACCTAGCTGGCCTGAAAGCCCCCCAGGGGGCCCACAAGCAGCCCCTCTCAATTTGGGTCTGGGGGCTTTCGCTGGGCGGGGAACCTTGGAGGGACCTGCAAGGTTGCAGTTCGCGGCCCGAGAAGCACTCTCCGGCCAACATGCCAAACGTCCAGCAATAGCTCCCAAAGGAAAGGGGCCAGCAGCCAAAGACCTAGCTGGCCTGAAAGCCCCCCAGGGGGCCCACAAGCAGCCCCTCTCAATTTGGGTCTGGGGGCTTTCGCTGGGCGGGGAACCTTGGAGGGACCTGCAAGGTTGCAGTTGGCGGCCCGAGAAGCACTCTCCGGCCAACATGCCAAACGTCCAGCAATAGCTCCCAAACGAAAGGGGCCAGCAGCCAAAGACCTAGCTGGCCTGAAAGCCCCCCAGGGGGCCCACAAGCAGCCCCTCTCAATTTGGGTCTGGGGGCTTTCGCTGGGCGGGGAACCTTGCAGGTACCTGCAAGGTTGCAGTTGGCGGCCCGAGAAGCACTCTCCGGCCAACATGCCAAACGTCCAGCAATAGCTCCCAAACGAAAGGGGCCAGCAGCCAAAGACCTAGCTGGCCTGAAAGCCCCCCAGGGGGCCCACAAGCAGCCCCTCTCCATTTGGGTCTGGGGGCTTTCGCTGGGCGGGGAACCTTGGAGGGACCTGCAAGGTTGCAGTTCGCGGCCCGAGAAGCACTCTCCGGCCAACATGCCAAACGTCCAGCAATAGCTCCCAAACGAAAGGGGCCAACAGCCAAAGACCTAGCTGGCCTGAAAGCCCCCCAGGGGGCCCACAAGCAGCCCCTCTCAATTTGGGTCTGGGGGCTTTCACTGGGCGGGGAACCTTGCAGGTACCTGCAAGGTTGCAGTTCGCGGCCCGAGAAGCACTCTCCGGCCAACATGCCAAACGTCCAGCAATAGCTCCCAAACGAAAGGGGCCAGCAGCCAAAGACCTAGCTGGCCTGAAAGCCTCCCAGGGGGCCCACAAGCAGCCCCTCTCCATTTGGGTCTGGGGGCTTTCGCTGGGCGGGGAACCTTGGAGGGACCTGCAAGGTTGCAGTTCGCGGCCCGAGAAGCACTCTCCGGCCAACATGCCAAACGTCCAGCAATAGCTCCCAAACGAAAGGGGCCAACAGCCAAAGACCTAGCTGGCCTGAAAGCCCCCCAGGGGGCCCACAAGCAGCCCCTCTCAATTTGGGTCTGGGGGCTTTCGCTGGGCGGGGAACCTTGGAGGTACCTGCAAGGTTGCAGTTCGCGGCCCGAGAAGCACTCTCCGGCCAACATGCCAAACGTCCAGCAATAGCTCCCAAACGAAAGGGGCCAGCAGCCAAAGACCTAGCTGGCCTGAAAGCCCCCCAGGGGGCCCACAAGCAGCCCCTCTCAATTTGGGTCTGGGGGCTTTCGCTGGGCGGGGAACCTTGGAGGTACCTGCAAGGTTGCAGTTCGCGGCCCGAGAAGCACTCTCCGGCCAACATGCCAAACGTCCAGCAATAGCTCCCAAACGAAAGGGGCCAGCAGCCAAAGACCTAGCTGGCCTGAAAGCCCCCCAGGGGGCCCACAAGCAGCCCCTCTCAATTTGGGTCTGGGGGCTTTCGCTGACCTGGGAAAATTGCAGGTACCTGCAAGGTTGCAGTTGGCGGCCCGAGAAGCACTCTCCGGCCAACATGCCAAACGTCCAGCAATAGCTCCCAAACGAAAGGGGCCAGCAGCCAAAGACCTAGCTGGCCTGAAAGCCCCCCAGGGGGCCCACAAGCAGCCCCTCTCAATTTGGGTCTGGGGGCTTTCGCTGGGCGGGGAACCTTGGAGGTACCTGCAAGGTTGCAGTTCGCGGCCCGAGAAGCACTCTCCGGCCAACATGCCAAACGTCCAGCAATAGCTCCCAAACGAAAGAGGCCAGCAGCCAAAGATCTAGCTGGCCTGAAAGCCCCCCAGGGGGCCCACAAGCAGCCCCTCTCAATTTGGGTCTGGGGGCTTTCGCTGGGCGGGGAACCTTGGAGGTACCTGCAAGGTTGCAGTTCGCGGCCCGAGAAGCACTCTCCGGCCAACATGCCAAACGTCCAGCAATAGCTCCCAAACGAAAGGGGCCAGCAGCCAAAGACCTAGCTGGCCTGAAAGCCCCCCAGGGGGCCCACAAGCAGCCCCTCTCAATTTGGGTCTGGGGGCTTTCGCTGGGCGGGGAACCTTGGAGGGACCTGCAAGGTTGCAGTTGGCGGCCCGAGAAGCACTCTCCGGTCAACATGCCAAACGTCCAGCAATAGCTCCCAAACGAAAGGGGCCAGCAGCCAAAGACCTAGCTGGCCTGAAAGCCCCCCAGGGGGCCCACAAGCAGCCCCTCTCAATTTGGGTCTGGGGGCTTTCGCTGGGCGGGGAACCTTGGAGGGACCTGCAAGGTTGCAGTTCGCGGCCCGAGAAGCACTCTCCGGCCAACATGCCAAACGTCCAGCAATAGCTCCCAAACGAAAGGGGCCAGCAGCCAAAGACCTAGCTGGCCTGAAAGCCCCCCAGGGGGCCCACAAGCAGCCCCTCTCAATTTGGGTCTGGGGGCTTTCGCTGGGCGGGGAACCTTGGAGGGACCTGCAAGGTTGCAGTTCGCGGCCCGAGAAGCACTCTCCGGCCAACATGCCAAACGTCCAGCAATAGCTCCCAAACGAAAGGGGCCAGCAGCCAAAGACCTAGCTGGCCTGAAAGCCCCCCAGGGGGCCCACAAGCAGCCCCTCTCAATTTGGGTCTGGGGGCTTTCGCTGGGCGGGGAACCTTGGAGGGACCTGCAAGGTTGCAGTTCGCGGCCCGAGAAGCACTCTCCGGCCAACATGCCAAACGTCCAGCAATAGCTCCCAAACGAAAGGGGCCAGCAGCCAAAGACCTAGCTGGCCTGAAAGCCCCCCAGGGGGCCCACAAGCAGCCCCTCTCCATTTGGGTCTGGGGGCTTTCGCTGGGCGGGGAACCTTGGAGGGACCTGCAAGGTTGCAGTTCGCGGCCCGAGAAGCACTCTCCGGCCAACATGCCAAACGTCCAGCAATAGCTCCCAAACGAAAGGGGCCAGCAGCCAAAGACCTAGCTGGCCTGAAAGCCCCCCAGGGGGCCCACAAGCAGCCCCTCTCAATTTGGGTCTGGGGGCTTTCGCTGGGCGGGGAACCTTGCAGGTACCTGCAAGGTTGCAGTTCGCGGCCCGAGAAGCACTCTCCGGCCAACATGCCAAACGTCCAGCAATAGCTCCCAAACGAAAGGGGCCAGCAGCCAAAGACCTAGCTGGCCTGAAAGCCCCCCAGGGGGCCCACAAGCAGCCCCTCTCAATTTGGGTCTGGGGGCTTTCGCTGGGCGGGGAACCTTGGAGGTACCTGCAAGGTTGCAGTTGGCGGACCGAGAAGCACTCTCCGGCCAACATGCCAAACGTCCAGCAATAGCTCCCAAACGAAAGGGGCCAGCAGCCAAAGACCTAGCTGGCCTGAAAGCCCCCCAGGGGGCCCACAAGCAGCCCCTCTCAATTTGGGTCTGGGGGCTTTCGCTGGGCGGGGAACCTTGGAGGTACCTGCAAGGTTGCAGTTCGCGGCCCGAGAAGCACTCTCCGGCCAACATGCCAAACGTCCAGCAATAGCTCCCAAACGAAAGGGGCCAGCAGCCAAAGACCTAGCTGGCCTGAAAGCGCCCCAGGGGGCCCACAAGCAGCCCCTCTCAATTTGGGTCTGGGGGCTTTCGCTGGGCGGGGAACCTTGGAGGTACCTGCAAGGTTGCAGTTCGCGGCCCGAGAAGCACTCTCCGGCCAACATGCCAAACGTCCAGCAATAGCTCCCAAACGAAAGAGGCCAGCAGCCAAAGACCTAGCTGGCCTGAAAGCCCCCCAGGGGGCCCACAAGCAGCCCCTCTCAATTTGGGTCTGGGGGCTTTCGCTGGGCGGGGAACCTTGGAGGTACCTGCAAGGTTGCAGTTGGCGGCCCGAGAAGCACTTTACGGCCAACATGCCAAACGTCCAGCAATAGCTCCCAAACGAAAGGGGCCAGCAGCCAAAGACCTAGCTGGCCTGAAAGCCCCCCAGGGGGCCCACAAGCAGCCCCTCTCAATTTGGGTCTGGGGGCTTTCGCTGGGCGGGGAACCTTGCAGGTACCTGCAAGGTTGCAGTTCGCGGCCCGAGAAGCACTCTCCGGCCAACATGCCAAACGTCCAACAATAGCTCCCAAAGGAAAGGGGCCAGCAGCCAAAGACCTAGCTGGCCTGAAAGCCCCCCAGGGGGCCCACAAGCAGCCCCTCTCAATTTGGGTCTGGGGGCTTTCGCTGGGCGGGGAACCTTGGAGGTACCTGCAAGGTTGAAGTTGGCGGCCTGAGAAGCACTCTCCGGCCAACATGCCAAACGTCCAGCAATAGCTCCCAAACGAAAGGGGCCAGCAGCCAAAGACCTAGCTGGCCTGAAAGCCCCCCAGGGGGCCCACAAGCAGCCCCTCTCAATTTGGGTCTGGGGGCTTTCGCTGGGCGGGGAACCTTGGAGGGACCTGCAAGGTTGCAGTTCGCGGCCCGAGAAGCACTCTCCGGCCAACATGCCAAACGTCCAGCAATAGCTCCCAAACGAAAGGGGCCAGCAGCCAAAGACCTAGCTGGCCTGAAAGCCCCCCAGGGGGCCCACAAGCAGCCCCTCTCAATTTGGGTCTGGGGGCTTTCGCTGGGCGGGGAACCTTGGAGGGACCTGCAAGGTTGCAGTTCGCGGCCCGAGAAGCACTCTCCGGCCAACATGCCAAACGTACAGCAACAGCTCCCAAACGAAAGGGGCCAGCAGCCAAAGACCTAGCTGGCCTGAAAGCCCCCCAGGGGGCCCACAAGCAGCCCCTCTCAATTTGGGTCTGGGGGCTTTCGCTGGGCGGGGAACCTTGCAGGTACCTGCAAGGTTGCAGTTGGCGGCCCGAGAAGCACTCTCCGGCCAACATGCCAAACGTCCAGCAATAGCTCCCAAACAAAAGGGGCCAGCAGCCAAAGACCTAGCTGGCCTGAAAGCCCCCCAGGGGGCCCACAAGCAGCCCCTCTCCATTTGGGTCTGGGGGCTTTCGCTGGGCGGGGAACCTTGGAGGGACCTGCAAGGTTGCAGTTCGCGGCCCGAGAAGCACTCTCCGGCCAACATGCCAAACGTCCAGCAATAGCTCCCAAACGAAAGGGGCCAGCAGCCAAAGACCTAGCTGGCCTGAAAGCCCCCCAGGGGGCCCACAAGCAGCCCCTCTCAATTTGGGTCTGGGGGCTTTCGCTGGGCGGGGAACCTTGCAGGTACCTGCAAGGTTGCAGTTCGCGGCCCGAGAAGCACTCTCCGGCCAACATGCCAAACGTCCAGCAATAGCTCCCAAACGAAAGGGGCCAGCAGCCAAAGACCTAGCTGGCCTGAAAGCCCCCCAGGGGGCCCACAAGCAGCCCCTCTCAATTTGGGTCTGGGGGCTTTCGCTGGGCGGGGAACCTTGGAGGGACCTGCAAGGTTGCAGTTGGCGGACCGAGAAGCACTCTCCGGCCAACATGCCAAACGTCCAGCAATAGCTCCCAAACGAAAGGGGCCAGCAGCCAAAGACCTAGCTGGCCTGAAAGCCCCCCAGGGGGCCCACAAGCAGCCCCTCTCAATTTGGGTCTGGGGGCTTTCGCTGGGCGGGGAACCTTGGAGGTACCTGCAAGGTTGCAGTTCGCGGCCCGAGAAGCACTCTCCGGCCAACATGCCAAACGTCCAGCAATAGCTCCCAAACGAAAGGGGCCAGCAGCCAAAGACCTAGCTGGCCTGAAAGCGCCCCAGGGGGCCCACAAGCAGCCCCTCTCAATTTGGGTCTGGGGGCTTTCGCTGGGCGGGGAACCTTGGAGGTACCTGCAAGGTTGCAGTTCGCGGCCCGAGAAGCACTCTCCGGCCAACATGCCAAACGTCCAGCAATAGCTCCCAAACGAAAGGGGCCAGCAGCCAAAGACCTAGCTGGCCTGAAAGCCCCCCAGGGGGCCCACAAGCAGCCCCTCTCAATTTGGGTCTGGGGGCTTTCGCTGGGCGGGGAACCTTGGAGGGACCTGCAAGGTTGCAGTTCGCGGCCCGAGAAGCACTCTCCGGCCAACATGCCAAACGTCCAGCAATAGCTCCCAAACGAAAGGGGCCAGCAGCCAAAGACCTAGCTGGCCTGAAAGCCCCCCAGGGGGCCCACAAGCAGCCCCTCTCAATTTGGGTCTGGGGGCTTTCGCTGGGCGGGGAACCTTGCAGGTACCTGCAAGGTTGCAGTTCGCGGCCCGAGAAGCACTCTCCGGCCAACATGCCAAACGTACAGCAACAGCTCCCAAACGAAAGGGGCCAGCAGCCAAAGACCTAGCTGGCCTGAAAGCCCCCCAGGGGGCCCACAAGCAGCCCCTCTCAATTTGGGTCTGGGGGCTTTCGCTGGGCGGGGAACCTTGCAGGTACCTGCAAGGTTGCAGTTGGCGGCCCGAGAAGCACTCTCCGGCCAACATGCCAAACGTCCAGCAATAGCTCCCAAACAAAAGGGGCCAGCAGCCAAAGACCTAGCTGGCCTGAAAGCCCCCCAGGGGGCCCACAAGCAGCCCCTCTCAATTTGGGTCTGGGGGCTTTCGCTGGGCGGGGAACCTTAGAGGGACTTGCAAGGTTGCAGTTCGCGTCCCGAGAAGCACTCTCCAGCCAACATGCCAAACGTCCAGCAATAGCTCCCAAACGAAAGGGGCCAGCAGCCAAAGACCTAGCTGGCCTGAAAGCCCCCCAGGGGGCCCACAAGCAGCCCCTCTCAATTTGGGTCTGGGGGCTTTCGCTGGGCGGGGAACCTTGGAGGGACCTGCAAGGTTGCAGTTCGCGGCCCGAGAAGCACTCTCCGGCCAACATGCCAAACGTCCAGCAATAGCTCCCAAACGAAAGGGGCCAGCAGCCAAAGACCTAGCTGGCCTGAAAGCCCCCCAGGGGGCCCACAAGCAGCCCCTCTCAATTTGGGTCTGGGGGCTTTCGCTGGGCGGGGAACCTTGGAGGTACCTGCAAGGTTGAAGTTGGCGGCCTGAGAAGCACTCTCCGGCCAACATGCCAAACGTCCAGCAATAGCTCCCAAACGAAAGGGGCCAGCAGCCAAAGACCTAGCTGGCCTGAAAGCCCCCCAGGGGGCCCACAAGCAGCCCCTCTCAATTTGGGTCTGGGGGCTTTCGCTGGGCGGGGAACCTTGGAGGTACCTGCAAGGTTGCAGTTGGCGGCCCGAGAAGCACTCTCCGGCCAACATGCCAAACGTCCAGCAATAGCTCCCAAACGAAAGGGGCCAGCAGCCAAAGACCTAGCTGGCCTGAAAGCCCCCCAGGGGGCCCACAAGCAGCCCCTCTCAATTTGGGTCTGGGGGCTTTCGCTGGGCGGGGAACCTTGCAGGAACCTGCAAGGTTGCAGTTGGCGGCCCGAGAAGCACTCTCCGGCCAACATGCCAAACGTCCAGCAATAGCTCCCAAACGAAAGGGGCCAGCAGCCAAAGACCTAGCTGGCCTGAAAGCCCCCCAGGGGGCCCACAAGCAGCCCCTCTCAATTTGGGTCTGGGGGCTTTCGCTGGGCGGGGAACCTTGCAGGTACCTGCAAGGTTGCAGTTGGCGGCCCGAGAAGCACTCTCCGGCCAACATGCCAAACGTCCAGCAATAGCTCCCAAACAAAAGGGGCCAGCAGCCAAAGACCTAGCTGGCCTGAAAGCCCCCCAGGGGGCCCACAAGCAGCCCCTCTCAATTTGGGTCTGGGGGCTTTCGCTGGGCGGGGAACCTTAGAGGGACTTGCAAGGTTGCAGTTCGCGGCCCGAGAAGCACTCTCCAGCCAACATGCCAAACGTCCAGCAATAGCTCCCAAACGAAAGGGGCCAGCAGCCAAAGACCTAGCTGGCCTGAAAGCCCCCCAGGGGGCCCACAAGCAGCCCCTCTCAATTTGGGTCTGGGGGCTTTCGCTGGGCGGGGAACCTTGGAGGGACCTGCAAGGTTGCAGTTCGCGGCCCGAGAAGCACTCTCCGGCCAACATGCCAAACGTCCAGCAATAGCTCCCAAACGAAAGGGGCCAGCAGCCAAAGACCTAGCTGGCCTGAAAGCCCCCCAGGGGGCCCACAAGCAGCCCCTCTCAATTTGGGTCTGGGGGCTTTCGCTGGGCGGGGAACCTTGGAGGGACCTGCAAGGTTGCAGTTCGCGGCCCGAGAAGCACTCTCCGGCCAACATGCCAAACGTCCAGCAATAGCTCCCAAACGAAAGGGGCCAGCAGCCAAAGACCTAGCTGGCCTGAAAGCCCCCCAGGGGGCCCACAAGCAGCCCCTCTCAATTTGGGTCTGGGGGCTTTCGCTGGGCGGGGAACCTTGGAGGGACCTGCAAGGTTGCAGTTCGCGGCCCGAGAAGCACTCTCCGGCCAACATGCCAAACGTCCAGCAATAGCTCCCAAACGAAAGGGGCCAGCAGCCAAAGACCTAGCTGGCCTGAAAGCCCCCCAGGGGGCCCACAAGCAGCCCCTCTCAATTTGGGTCTGGGGGCTTTCGCTGGGCGGGGAACCTTGCAGGTACCTGCAAGGTTGCAGTTCGCGGCCCGAGAAGCACTCTCCGGCCAACATGCCAAACGTCCAGCAATAGCTCCCAAACGAAAGGGGCCAGCAGCCAAAGACCTAGCTGGCCTGAAAGCCCCCCAGGGGGCCCACAAGCAGCCCCTCTCAATTTGGGTCTGGGGGCTTTCGCTGGGCAGGGAACCTTGGAGGTACCTGCAAGGTTGCAGTTCGCGGCCTGAGAAGCACTCTCCGGCCAACATGCCAAACGTCCAGCAATAGCTCCCAAACGAAAGGGGCCAGCAGCCAAAGACCTAGCTGGCCTGAAAGCCCCCCAGGGGGCCCACAAGCAGCCCCTCTCAATTTGGGTCTGGGGGCTTTCGCTGGGCGGGGAACCTTGGAGGGACCTGCAAGGTTGAAGTTCGCGGCCCGAGAAGCACTCTCCGGCCAACATGCCAAACGTCCAGCAATAGCTCCCAAACGAAAGGGGCCAGCAGCCAAAGACCTAGCTGGCCTGAAAGCCCCCCAGGGGGCCCACAAGCAGCCCCTCTCAATTTGGGTCTGGGGGCTTTCGCTGGGCGGGGAACCTTGGAGGGACCTGCAAGGTTGCAGTTCGCGGCCCGAGAAGCACTCTCCGGCCAACATGCCAAACGTCCAGCAATAGCTCCCAAACGAAAGGGGCCAGCAGCCAAAGACCTAGGTGGCCTGAAAGCCCCCCAGGGGTCCCACAAGCAGCCCCTCTCAATTTGGGTCTGGGGGCTTTCGCTGGGCGGGGAACCTTGGAGGTACCTGCAAGGTTGCAGTTCGCGGCCCGAGAAGCACTCTCCGGCCAACATGCCAAACGTCCAGCAATAGCTCCCAAACGAAAGGGGCCAGCAGCCAAAGACCTAGCTGGCCTGAAAGCCCCCCAGGGGGCCCACAAGCAGCCCCTCTCAATTTGGGTCTGGGGGCTTTCGCTGAGCTGGGAAACTTGGAGGTACCTGCAAGGTTGCAGTTCGCGGCCCGAGAAGCACTCTCCGGCCAACATGCCAAACGTCCAGCAATAGCTCCCAAACGAAAGGGGCCAGCAGCCAAAGACCTAGCTGGCCTGAAAGCCCCCCAGGGGGCCCACAAGCAGCCCCTCTCAATTTGGGTCTGGGGGCTTTCGCTGGGCGGGGAACCTTGCAGGTACCTGCAAGGTTGCAGTTCGCGGCCCGAGAAGCACTCTCCGGCCAACATGCCAAACGTCCAGCAATAGCTCCCAAACGAAAGGGGCCAGCAGCCAAAGACCTAGCTGGCCTGAAAGCCCCCCAGGGGGCCCACAAGCAGCCCCTCTCAATTTGGGTCTGGGGGCTTTCGCTGGGCGGGGAACCTTGGAGGTACCTGCAAGGTTGCAGTTCGCGGCCCGAGAAGCACTCTCCGGCCAACATGCCAAACGTCCAGCAATAGCTCCCAAACGAAAGGGGCCAGCAGCCAAAGACCTAGCTGGCCTGAAAGCCCCCCAGGGGGCCCACAAGCAGCCCCTCTCAATTTGGGTCTGGGGGCTTTCGCTGGGCGGGGAACCTTGGAGGTACCTGCAAGGTTGCAGTTCGCGGCCCGAGAAGCACTCTCCGGCCAACATGCCAAACGTCCAGCAATAGCTCCCAAACGAAAGGGGCCAGCAGCCAAAGACCTAGCTGGCCTGAAAGCCCCCCAGGGGGCCCACAAGCAGCCCCTCTCAATTTGGGTCTGGGGGCTTTCGCTGGGCGGGGAACCTTGCAGGTACCTGCAAGGTTGCAGTTCGCGGCCCGAGAAGCACTCTCCGGCCAACATGCCAAACGTCCAGCAATAGCTCCCAAACGAAAGGGGCCAGCAGCCAAAGACCTAGCTGGCCTGAAAGCCCCCCAGGGGGCCCACAAGCAGCCCCTCTCAATTTGGGTCTGGGGGCTTTCGCTGGGCGGGGAACCTTGCAGGTACCTGCAAGGTTGCAGTTCGCGGCCCGAGAAGCACTCTCCGGCCAACATGCCAAACGTCCAGCAATAGCTCCCAAACGAAAGGGGCCAGCAGCCAAAGACCTAGCTGGCCTGAAAGCCCCCCAGGGGGCCCACAAGCAGCCCCTCTCAATTTGGGTCTGGGGGCTTTCGCTGGGCGGGGAACCTTGGAGGTACCTGCAAGGTTGCAGTTCGCGGCCCGAGAAGCACTCTCCGGCCAACATGCCAAACGTCCAGCAATAGCTCCCAAACGAAAGGGGCCAGCAGCCAAAGACCTAGCTGGCCTGAAAGCCCCCCAGGGGGCCCACAAGCAGCCCCTCTCAATTTGGGTCTGGGGGCTTTCGCTGGGCGGGGAACCTTGCAGGTACCTGCAAGGTTGCAGTTCGCGGCCCGAGAAGCACTCTCCGGCCAACATGCCAAACGTCCAGCAATAGCTCCCAAACGAAAGGGGCCAGCAGCCAAAGACCTAGCTGGCCTGAAAGCCCCCCAGGGGGCCCACAAGCAGCCCCTCTCAATTTGGGTCTGGGGGCTTTCGCTGGGCGGGGAACCTTGCAGGTACCTGCAAGGTTGCAGTTGGCGGCCCGAGAAGCACTCTCCGGCCAACATGCCAAACGTCCAGCAATAGCTCCCAAACGAAAGGGGCCAGCAGCCAAAGACCTAGCTGGCCTGAAAGCCCCCCAGGGGGCCCACAAGCAGCCCCTCTCAATTTGGGTCTGGGGGCTTTCGCTGGGCGGGGAACCTTGCAGGTACCTGCAAGGTTGCAGTTCGCGGCCCGAGAAGCACTCTCCGGCCAACATGCCAAACGTCCAGCAATAGCTCCCAAACGAAAGGGGCCAGCAGCCAAAGACCTAGCTGGCCTGAAAGCCCCCCAGGGGGCCCACAAGCAGCCCCTCTCAATTTGGGTCTGGGGGCTTTCGCTGGGCGGGGAACCTTGCAGGTACCTGCAAGGTTGCAGTTGGCGGCCCGAGAAGCACTCTCCGGCCAACATGCCAAACGTCCAGCAATAGCTCCCAAACGAAAGGGGCCAGCAGCCAAAGACCTAGCTGGCCTGAAAGCCCCCCAGGGGGCCCACAAGCAGCCCCTCTCAATTTGGGTCTGGGGGCTTTCGCTGGGCGGGGAACCTTGGAGGGACCTGCAAGGTTGCAGTTCGCGGCCCGAGAAGCACTCTCCGGCCAACATGCCAAACGTCCAGCAATAGCTCCCAAACGAAAGGGGCCAGCAGCCAAAGACCTAGGTGGCCTGAAAGCCCCCCAGGGGGCCCACAAGCAGCCCCTCTCCATTTGGGTCTGGGGGCTTTTGCTGGGCGGGGAACCTTGGAGGGACCTGCAAGGTTGCAGTTCGCGGCCCGAGAAGCACTCTCCGGCCAACATGCCAAACGTCCAGCAATAGCTCCCAAACGAAAGGGGCCAGCAGCCAAAGACCTAGCTGGCCTGAAAGCCCCCCAGGGGGCCCACAAGCAGCCCCTCTCAATTTGGGTCTGGGGGCTTTCGCTGGGCGGGGAACCTTGCAGGTACCTGCAAGGTTGCAGTTGGCGGCCCGAGAAGCACTCTCCGGCCAACATGCCAAACGTCCAGCAATAGCTCCCAAACGAAAGGGGCCAGCAGCCAAAGACCTAGGTGGCCTGAAAGCCCCCCAGGGGGCCCACAAGCAGCCCCTCTCAATTTGGGTCTGGGGGCTTTCGCTGGGCAGGGAACCTTGGAGGTACCTGCAAGGTTGCAGTTCGCGGCCTGAGAAGCACTCTCCGGCCAACATGCCAAACGTCCAGCAATAGCTCCCAAACGAAAGGGGCCAGCAGCCAAAGACCTAGCTGGCCTGAAAGCCCCCCAGGGGGCCCACAAGCAGCCCCTCTCAATTTGGGTCTGGGGGCTTTCGCTGAGCTGGGAAACTTGGAGGTACCTGCAAGGTTGCAGTTCGCGGCCCGAGAAGCACTCTCCGGCCAACATGCCAAACGTCCAGCAATAGCTCCCAAACGAAAGGGGCCAGCAGCCAAAGACCTAGCTGGCCTGAAAGCCCCCCAGGGGGCCCACAAGCAGCCCCTCTCAATTTGGGTCTGGGGGCTTTCGCTGGGCGGGGAACCTTGCACGTACCTGCAAGGTTGCAGTTCGCGGCCCGAGAAGCACTCTCCGGCCAACATGCCAAACGTCCAGCAATAGCTCCCAAACGAAAGGGGCCAGCAGCCAAAGACCTAGCTGGCCTGAAAGCCCCCCAGGGGGCCCACAAGCAGCCCCTCTCAATTTGGGTCTGGGGGCTTTCGCTGGGCGGGGAACCTTGCAGGTACCTGCAAGGTTGCAGTTCGCGGCCTGAGAAGCACTCTCCGGCCAACATGCCAAACGTCCAGCAATAGCTCCCAAACGAAAGGGGCCAGCAGCCAAAGACCTAGCTGGCCTGAAAGCCCCCCAGGGGGCCCACAAGCAGCCCCTCTCAATTTGGGTCTGGGGGCTTTCGCTGGGCGGGGAACCTTGCAGGTACCTGCAAGGTTGCAGTTCGCGGCCCGAGAAGCACTCTCCGGCCAACATGCCAAACGTCCAGCAATAGCTCCCAAACGAAAGGGGCCAGCAGCCAAAGACCTAGCTGGCCTGAAAGCCCCCCAGGGGGCCCACAAGCAGCCCCTCTCAATTTGGGTCTGGGGGCTTTCGCTGGGCGGGGAACCTTGCAGGTACCTGCAAGGTTGCAGTTCGCGGCCCGAGAAGCACTCTCCGGCCAACATGCCAAACGTCCAGCAATAGCTCCCAAACGAAAGGGGCCAGCAGCCAAAGACCTAGCTGGCCTGAAAGCCCCCCAGGGGGCCCACAAGCAGCCCCTCTCAATTTGGGTCTGGGGGCTTTCGCTGGGCGGGGAACCTTGGAGGTACCTGCAAGGTTGCAGTTCGCGGCCCGAGAAGCACTCTCCGGCCAACATGCCAAACGTCCAGCAATAGCTCCCAAACGAAAGGGGCCAGCAGCCAAAGACCTAGCTGGCCTGAAAGCCCCCCAGGGGGCCCACAAGCAGCCCCTCTCAATTTGGGTCTGGGGGCTTTCGCTGGGCGGGGAACCTTGCAGGGACCTGCAAGGTTGCAGTTCGCGGCCCGAGAAGCACTCTCCGGCCAACATGCCAAACGTCCAGCAATAGCTCCCAAACGAAAGGGGCCAGCAGCCAAAGACCTAGGTGGCCTGAAAGCCCCCCAGGGGGCCCACAAGCAGCCCCTCTCAATTTGGGTCTGGGGGCTTTCGCTGGGCGGGGAACCTTGGAGGGACCTGCAAGGTTGCAGTTGGCGGCCCGAGAAGCACTCTCCGGCCAACATGCCAAACGTCCAGCAATAGCTCCCAAACGAAAGGGGCCAGCAGCCAAAGACCTAGCTGGCCTGAAAGCCCCCCAGGGGGCCCACAAGCAGCCCCTCTCAATTTGGGTCTGGGGGCTTTCGCTGGGCGGGGAACCTTGGAGGGACCTGCAAGGTTGCAGTTCGCGGCCCGAGAAGCACTCTCCGGCCAACATGCCAAACGTCCAGCAATAGCTCCCAAACGAAAGGGGCCAGCAGCCAAAGACCTAGCTGGCCTGAAAGCCCCCCAGGGGGCCCACAAGCAGCCCTTCTCAATTTGGGTCTGGGGGCTTTCGCTGGGCGGGGAACCTTGCAGGTACCTGCAAGGTTGCAGTTGGCGGCCCGAAAAGCACTCTCCGGCCAACATGCCAAACGTCCAGCAATAGCTCCCAAACGAAAGGGGCCAGCAGCCAAAGACCTAGCTGGCCTGAAAGCCCCCCAGGGGGCCCACAAGCAGCCCCTCTCAATTTGGGTCTGGGGGCTTTCGCTGGGCGGGGAACCTTGGAGGTACCTGCAAGGTTGCAGTTGGCGGCCCGAGAAGCACTCTCCGGCCAACATGCCAAACGTCCAGCAATAGCTCCCAAACGAAAGGGGCCAGCAGCCAAAGACCTAGCTGGCCTGAAAGCCCCCCAGGGGGCCCACAAGCAGCCCCTCTCAATTTGGGTCTGGGGGCTTTCGCTGGGCGGGGAACCTTGGAGGGACCTGCAAGGTTGCAGTTCGCGGCCCGAGAAGCACTCTCCGGCCAACATGCCAAACGTCCAGCAATAGCTCCCAAACGAAAGGGGCCAGCAGCCAAAGACCTAGCTGGCCTGAAAGCCCCCCAGGGGGCCCACAAGCAGCCCCTCTCAATTTGGGTCTGGGGGCTTTCGCTGGGCGGGGAACCTTGGAGGTACCTGCAAGGTTGCAGTTCACGGCCGGAGAATCACTCTCCGGCCAACATGCCAAACGTCCAGCAATAGCTCCCAAACGAAAGGGGCCAGCAGCCAAAGACCTAGCTGGCCTGAAAGCCCCCCAGGGGGCCCACAAGCAGCCCCTCTCAATTTGGGTCTGGGGGCTTTCGCTGGGCGGGGAACCTTGGAGGGACCTGCAAGGTTGCAGTTCGCGGCCCGAAAAGCACTCTCCGGCCAACATGCCAAACGTCCAGCAATAGCTCCCAAACGAAAGGGGCCAGCAGCCAAAGACCTAGCTGGCCTGAAAGCCCCCCAGGGGGCCCACAAGCAGCCCCTCTCAATTTGGGTCTGGGGGCTTTTGCTGGGCAGGGAACCTTGGAGGTACCTGCAAGGTTGCAGTTCGCGGCCTGAGAAGCACTCTCCGGCCAACATGCCAAACGTCCAGCAATAGCTCCCAAACGAAAGGGGCCAGCAGCCAAAGACCTAGCTGGCCTGAAAGCCCCCCAGGGGGCCCACAAGCAGCCCCTCTCAATTTGGGTCTGGGGGCTTTCGCTGGGCGGGGAACCTTGCAGGGACCTGCAAGGTTGCAGTTCGCGGCCCGAGAAGCACTCTCCGGCCAACATGCCAAACGTCCAGCAATAGCTCCCAAACGAAAGGGGCCAGCAGCCAAAGACCTAGGTGGCCTGAAAGCCCCCCAGGGGGCCCACAAGCAGCCCCTCTCAATTTGGGTCTGGGGGCTTTCGCTGGGCGGGGAACCTTGGAGGTACCTGCAAGGTTGCAGTTCACGGCCGGAGAAGCACTCTCCGGCCAACATGCCAAACGTCCAGCAATAGCTCCCAAACGAAAGGGGCCAGCAGCCAAAGACCTAGCTGGCCTGAAAGCCCCCCAGGGGGCCCACAAGCAGCCCCTCTCAATTTGGGTCTGGGGGCTTTCGCTGGGCGGGGAACCTTGGAGGTACCTGCAAGGTTGCAGTTCGCGGCCGGAGAAGCACTCTCCGGCCAACATGCCAAACGTCCAGCAATAGCTCCCAAACGAAAGGGGCCAGCAGCCAAAGACCTAGCTGGCCTGAAAGCCCCCCAGGGGGCCCACAAGCAGCCCCTCTCAATTTGGGTCTGGGGGCTTTCGCTGGGCGGGGAACCTTGGAGGTACCTGCAAGGTTGCAGTTCGCGGCCCGAGAAGCACTCTCCGGCCAACATGCCAAACGTCCAGCAATAGCTCCCAAACGAAAGGGGCCAGCAGCCAAAGACCTAGCTGGCCTGAAAGCCCCCCAGGGGGCCCACAAGCAGCCCCTCTCAATTTGGGTCTGGGGGCTTTCGCTGGGCGGGGAACCTTGGAGGGACCTGCAAGGTTGCAGTTCGCGGCCCGAGAAGCACTCTCCGGCCAACATGCCAAACGTCCAGCAATAGCTCCCAAACGAAAGGGGCCAGCAGCCAAAGACCTAGCTGGCCTGAAAGCCCCCCAGGGGGCCCACAAGCAGCCCCTCTCAATTTGGGTCTGGGGGCTTTCGCTGGGCGGGGAACCTTGCAGGGACCTGCAAGGTTGCAGTTCGCGGCCCGAGAAGCACTCTCCGGCCAACATGCCAAACGTCCAGCAATAGCTCCCAAACGAAAGGGGCCAGCAGCCAAAGACCTAGCTGGCCTGAAAGCCCCCCAGGGGGCCCACAAGCAGCCCCTCTCAATTTGGGTCTGGGGGCTTTCGCTGGGCGGGGAACCTTGCAGGTACCTGCAAGGTTGCAGTTGGCGGCCCGAGAAGCACTCTCCGGCCAACATGCCAAACGTCCAGCAATAGCTCCCAAACGAAAGGGGCCAGCAGCCAAAGACCTAGCTGGCCTGAAAGCCCCCCAGGGGGCCCACAAGCAGCCCCTCTCAATTTGGGTCTGGGGGCTTTCGCTGGGCGGGGAACCTTGCAGGTACCTGCAAGGTTGCAGTTCGCGGCCCGAGAAGCACTCTCCGGCCAACATGCCAAACGTCCAGCAATAGCTCCCAAACGAAAGGGGCCAGCAGCCAAAGACCTAGGTGGCCTGAAAGCCCCCCAGGGGGCCCACAAGCAGCCCCTCTCAATTTGGGTCTGGGGGCTTTCGCTGGGCGGGTACCCTTGGAGGTACCTGCAAGGTTGCTGTTCGCGGCCCGAGAAGCACTCTCCGGCCAACATGCCAAACGTCCAGCAATAGCTCCCAAACGAAAGGGGCCAGCAGCCAAAGACCTAGCTGGCCTGAAAGCCCCCCAGGGGGCCCACAAGCAGCCCCTCTCAATTTGGGTCTGGGGGATTTCGCTGGGCGGGGAACCTTGCACGTACCTGCAAGGTTGCAGTTCGCGGCCCGAGAAGCACTCTCCGGCCAACATGCCAAACGTCCAGCAATAGCTCCCAAACGAAAGGGGCCAGCAGCCAAAGACCTAGCTGGCCTGAAAGCCCCCCAGGGGGCCCACAAGCAGCCCCTCTCAATTTGGGTCTGGGGGCTTTCGCTGGGCGGGGAACCTTGGAGGTACCTGCAAGGTTGCAGTTCGCGGCCTGAGAAGCACTCTCCGGCCAACATGCCAAACGTCCAGCAATAGCTCCCAAACGAAAGGGGCCAGCAGCCAAAGACCTAGCTGGCCTGAAAGCCCCCCAGGGGGCCCACAAGCAGCCCCTCTCAATTTGGGTCTGGGGGCTTTCGCTGGGCGGGGAACCTTGGAGGTACCTGCAAGGTTGCAGTTCGCGGCCCGAGAAGCACTCTCCGGCCAACATGCCAAACGTCCAGCAATAGCTCCCAAACGAAAGGGGCCAGCAGCCAAAGACCTAGGTGGCCTGAAAGCCCCCCAGGGGGCCCACAAGCAGCCCCTCTCAATTTGGGTCTGGGGGCTTTCGCTGGGCGGGGAACCTTGCAGGTACCTGCAAGGTTGCAGTTCGCGGCCCGAGAAGCACTCTCCGGCCAACATGCCAAACGTCCAGCAATAGCTCCCAAACGAAAGGGGCCAGCAGCCAAAGACCTAGCTGGCCTGAAAGCCCCCCAGGGGGCCCACAAGCAGCCCCTCTCAATTTGGGTCTGGGGGCTTTCGCTGGGCGGGGAACCTTGGAGGTACCTGCAAGGTTGCAGTTCGCGGCCCGAGAAGCACTCTCCGGCCAACATGCCAAACGTCCAGCAATAGCTCCCAAACGAAAGGGGCCAGCAGCCAAAGACCTAGCTGGCCTGAAAGCCCCCCAGGGGGCCCACAAGCAGCCCCTCTCAATTTGGGTCTGGGGGCTTTCGCTGGGCGGGGAACCTTGGAGGGACCTGCAAGGTTGCAGTTCGCGGCCCGAGAAGCACTCTCCGGCCAACATGCCAAACGTCCAGCAATAGCTCCCAAACGAAAGGGGCCAGCAGCCAAAGACCTAGCTGGCCTGAAAGCCCCCCAGGGGGCCCACAAGCAGCCCCTCTCAATTTGGGTCTGGGGGCTTTCGCTGGGCGGGGAACCTTGGAGGGACCTGCAAGGTTGCAGTTCGCGGCCCGAGAAGCACTCTCCGGCCAACATGCCAAACGTCCAGCAATAGCTCCCAAACGAAAGGGGCCAGCAGCCAAAGACCTAGCTGGCCTGAAAGCCCCCCAGGGGGCCCACAAGCAGCCCCTCTCAATTTGGGTCTGGGGGCTTTCGCTGGGCGGGGAACCTTGGAGGTACCTGCAAGGTTGCAGTTCACGGCCGGAGAATCACTCTCCGGCCAACATGCCAAACGTCCAGCAATAGCTCCCAAACGAAAGGGGCCAGCAGCCAAAGACCTAGCTGGCCTGAAAGCCCCCCAGGGGGCCCACAAGCAGCCCCTCTCAATTTGGGTCTGGGGGCTTTCGCTGGGCGGGGAACCTTGGAGGGACCTGCAAGGTTGCAGTTCGCGGCCCGAGAAGCACTCTCCGGCCAACATGCCAAACGTCCAGCAATAGCTCCCAAACGAAAGGGGCCAGCAGCCAAAGACCTAGCTGGCCTGAAAGCCCCCCAGGGGGCCCACAAGCAGCCCCTCTCAATTTGGGTCTGGGGGCTTTCGCTGGGCGGGGAACCTTGGAGGGACCTGCAAGGTTGCAGTTCGCGGCCCGAGAAGCACTCTCCGGCCAACATGCCAAACGTCCAGCAATAGCTCCCAAACGAAAGGGGCCAGCAGCCAAAGACCTAGCTGGCCTGAAAGCCCCCCAGGGGGCCCACAAGCAGCCCCTCTCAATTTGGGTCTGGGGGCTTTCGCTGGGCGGGGAACCTTGGAGGTACCTGCAAGGTTGCAGTTCGCGGCCCGAGAAGCACTCTCCGGCCAACATGCCAAACGTCCAGCAATAGCTCCCAAACGAAAGGGGCCAGCAGCCAAAGACCTAGCTGGCCTGAAAGCCCCCCAGGGGGCCCACAAGCAGCCCCTCTCAATTTGGGTCTGGGGGCTTTCGCTGGGCGGGGAACCTTGGAGGGACCTGCAAGGTTGCAGTTCGCGGCCCGAGAAGCACTCTCCGGCCAACATGCCAAACGTCCAGCAATAGCTCCCAAACGAAAGGGGCCAGCAGCCAAAGACCTAGCTGGCCTGAAAGCCCCCCAGGGGGCCCACAAGCAGCCCCTCTCAATTTGGGTCTGGGGGCTTTCGCTGGGCGGGGAACCTTGGAGGTACCTGCAAGGTTGCAGTTGGCGGCCCGAGAAGCACTCTCCGGCCAACATGCCAAACGTCCAGCAATAGCTCCCAAACGAAAGGGGCCAGCAGCCAAAGACCTAGCTGGCCTGAAAGCCCCCCAGGGGGCCCACAAGCAGCCCCTCTCAATTTGGGTCTGGGGGCTTTCGCTGGGCGGGGAACCTTGCAGGTACCTGCAAGGTTGCAGTTCGCGGCCCGAGAAGCACTCTCCGGCCAACATGCCAAACGTCCAGCAATAGCTCCCAAACGAAAGGGGCCAGCAGCCAAAGACCTAGGTGGCCTGAAAGCCCCCCAGGGGGCCCACAAGCAGCCCCTCTCAATTTGGGTCTGGGGGCTTTCGCTGGGCGGGGAACCTTGGAGGTACCTGCAAGGTTGCAGTTCGCGGCCCGAGAAGCACTCTCCGGCCAACATGCCAAACGTCCAGCAATAGCTCCCAAACGAAAGGGGCCAGCAGCCAAAGACCTAGCTGGCCTGAAAGCCCCCCAGGGGGCCCACAAGCAGCCCCTCTCAATTTGGGTCTGGGGGCTTTCGCTGGGCGGGGAACCTTGGAGGTACCTGCAAGGTTGCAGTTCGCGGTCTGAGAAGCACTCTCCGGCCAACATGCCAAACGTCCAGCAATAGCTCCCAAACGAAAGGGGCCAGCAGCCAAAGACCTAGCTGGCCTGAAAGCCCCCCAGGGGGCCCACAAGCAGCCCCTCTCAATTTGGGTCTGGGGGCTTTCGCTGGGCGGGGAACCTTGGAGGTACCTGCAAGGTTGCAGTTCGCGGCCCGAGAAGCACTCTCCGGCCAACATGCCAAACGTCCAGCAATAGCTCCCAAACGAAAGGGGCCAGCAGCCAAAGACCTAGGTGGCCTGAAAGCCCCCCAGGGGGCCCACAAGCAGCCCCTCTCAATTTGGGTCTGGGGGCTTTCGCTGGGCGGGGAACCTTGCAGGTACCTGCAAGGTTGCAGTTCGCGGCCCGAGAAGCACTCTCCGGCCAACATGCCAAACGTCCAGCAATAGCTCCCAAACGAAAGGGGCCAGCAGCCAAAGACCTAGCTGGCCTGAAAGCCCCCCAGGGGGCCCACAAGCAGCCCCTCTCAATTTGGGTCTGGGGGCTTTCGCTGGGCGGGGAACCTTGGAGGGACCTGCAAGGTTGCAGTTCGCGGCCCGAGAAGCACTCTCCGGCCAACATGCCAAACGTCCAGCAATAGCTCCCAAACGAAAGGGGCCAGCAGCCAAAGACCTAGCTGGCCTGAAAGCCCCCCAGGGGGCCCACAAGCAGCCCCTCTCAATTTGGGTCTGGCGGCTTTCGCTGGGCGGGGAACCTTGGAGGGACCTGCAAGGTTGCAGTTGGCGGCCCGAGAAGCACTCTCCGGCCAACATGCCAAACGTCCAGCAATAGCTCCCAAACGAAAGGGGCCAGCAGCCAAAGACCTAGCTGGCCTGAAAGCCCCCCAGGGGGCCCACAAGCAGCCCCTATCAATTTGGGTCTGGCGGCTTTCGCTGGGCGGGGAACCTTGCAGGTACCTGCAAGGTTGCAGTTCGCGGCCCGAGAAGCACTCTCCGGCCAACATGCCAAACGTCCAGCAATAGCTCCCAAACGAAAGGGGCCAGCAGCCAAAGACCTAGCTGGCCTGAAAGCCCCCCAGGGGGCCCACAAGCAGCCCCTCTCAATTTGGGTCTGGGGGCTTTCGCTGGGCGGGGAACCTTGGAGGGACCTGCAAGGTTGCAGTTCGCGGCCCGAGAAGCACTCTCCGGCCAACATGCCAAACGTCCAGCAATAGCTCCCAAACGAAAGGGGCCAGCAGCCAAAGACCTAGCTGGCCTGAAAGCCCCCCAGGGGGCCCACAAGCAGCCCCTCTCAATTTGGGTCTGGGGGCTTTCGCTGAGATGGGAACCTTGGAGGTACCTGCAAGGTTGCAGTTCGCGGCCCGAGAAGCACTCTCCGGCCAACATGCCAAACGTCCAGCAATAGCTCCCAAACGAAAGGGGCCAGCAGCCAAAGACCTAGCTGGCCTGAAAGCCCCCCAGGGGGCCCACAAGCAGCCCCTCTCAATTTGGGTCTGGGGGCTTTCGCTGGGCGGGGAACCTTGGAGGGACCTGCAAGGTTGCAGTTCGCGGCCCGAGAAGCACTCTCCGGCCAACATGCCAAACGTCCAGCAATAGCTCCCAAACGAAAGGGGCCAGCAGCCAAAGACCTAGCTGGCCTGAAAGCCCCCCAGGGGGCCCACAAGCAGCCCCTCTCAATTTGGGTCTGGGGGCTTTCGCTGGGCGGGGAACCTTGGAGGTACCTGCAAGGTTGCAGTTGGCGGCCCGAGAAGCACTCTCCGGCCAACATGCCAAACGTCCAGCAATAGCTCCCAAACGAAAGGGGCCAGCAGCCAAAGACCTAGCTGGCCTGAAAGCCCCCCAGGGGGCCCACAAGCAGCCCCTCTCAATTTGGGTCTGGGGGCTTTCGCTGGGCGGGGAACCTTGCAGGTACCTGCAAGGTTGCAGTTCGCGGCCCGAGAAGCACTCTCCGGCCAACATGCCAAACGTCCAGCAATAGCTCCCAAACGAAAGGGGCCAGCAGCCAAAGACCTAGCTGGCCTGAAAGCCCCCCAGGGGGCCCACAAGCAGCCCCTCTCAATTTGGGTCTGGGGGCTTTCGCTGGGCGGGGAACCTTGGAGGTACCTGCAAGGTTGCAGTTCGCGGCCCGAAAAGCACTCTCCGGCCAACATGCCAAACGTCCAGCAATAGCTCCCAAACGAAAGGGGCCAGCAGCCAAAGACCTAGCTGGCCTGAAAGCCCCTCAGGGGGCCCACAAGCATCCCCTCTCAATTTGGGTCTGGGGGCTTTCGCTGGGCGGGGAACCTTGGAGGTACCTGCAAGGTTGCAGTTCGCGGCCCGAGAAGCACTCTCCGGCCAACATGCCAAATGTCCAGCAATAGCTCCCAAACGAAAGGGGCCAGCAGCCAAAGACCTAGGTGGCCTGAAAGCCCCCCAGGGGGCCCACAAGCAGCCCCTCTCAATTTGGGTCTGGGGGCTTTCGCTGGGCGGGGAACCTTGGAGGTACCTGCAAGGTTGCAGTTCGCGGCCCGAGAAGCACTCTCCGGCCAACATGCCAAACGTCCAGCAATAGCTCCCAAACGAAAGGGGCCAGCAGCCAAAGACCTAGCTGGCCTGAAAGCCCCCCAGGGGGCCCACAAGCAGCCCCTCTCAATTTGGGTCTGGGGGCTTTCGCTGGGCGGGGAACCTTGGAGGGACCTGCAAGGTTGCAGTTCGCGGCCTGAGAAGCACTCTCCGGCCAACATGCCAAACGTCCAGCAATAGCTCCCAAACGAAAGGGGCCAGCAGCCAAAGACCTAGCTGGCCTGAAAGCCCCCCAGGGGGCCCACAAGCAGCCCCTCTCAATTTGGGTCTGGGGGCTTTCGCTGGGCGGGGAACCTTGGAGGGACCTGCAAGGTTGCAGTTGGCGGCCCGAGAAGCACTCTCCGGCCAACATGCCAAACGTCCAGCAATAGCTCCCAAACGAAAGGGGCCAGCAGCCAAAGACCTAGCTGGCCTGAAAGCCCCCCAGGGGGCCCACAAGCAGCCCCTCTCAATTTGGGTCTGGGGGCTTTCGCTGGGCGGGGAACCTTGGAGGGACCTGCAAGGTTGCAGTTCGCGGCCCGAGAAGCACTCTCCGGCCAACATGCCAAACGTCCAGCAATAGCTCCCAAACGAAAGGGGCCAGCAGCCAAAGACCTAGCTGGCCTGAAAGCCCCCCAGGGGGCCCACAAGCAGCCCCTCTCCATTTGGGTCTGGGGGCTTTCGCTGGGCAGGGAACCTTGGAGGTACCTGCAAGGTTGCAGTTCGCGGCCCGAGAAGCACTCTCCGGCCAACATGCCAAACGTCCAGCAATAGCTCCCAAACGAAAGGGGCCAGCAGCCAAAGACCTAGGTGGCCTGAAAGCCCCCCAGGGGGCCCACAAGCAGCCCCTCTCAATTTGGGTCTGGGGGCTTTCGCTGGGCGGGGAACCTTGGAGGGACCTGCAAGGTTGCAGTTCGCGGCCCGAGAAGCACTCTCCGGCCAACATGCCAAACGTCCAGCAATAGCTCCCAAACGAAAGGGGCCAGCAGCCAAAGACCTAGGTGGCCTGAAAGCCCCCCAGGGGGCCCACAAGCAGCCCCTCTCAATTTGGGTCTGGGGGCTTTCGCTGGGCGGGGAACCTTGGAGGGACCTGCAAGGTTGCAGTTGGCGGCCCGAGAAGCACTCTCCGGCCAACATGCCAAACGTCCAGCAATAGCTCCCAAACGAAAGGGGCCAGCAGCCAAAGACCTAGCTGGCCTGAAAGCCCCCCAGGGGGCCCACAAGCAGCCCCTCTCAATTTGGGTCTGGGGGCTTTCGCTGGGCGGGGAACCTTGGAGGTACCTGCAAGGTTGCAGTTCGCGGCCCGAGAAGCACTCTCCGGCCAACATGCCAAACGTCCAGCAATAGCTCCCAAACGAAAGGGGCCAGCAGCCAAAGACCTAGGTGGCCTGAAAGCCCCCCAGGGGGCCCACAAGCAGCCCCTCTCAATTTGGGTCTGGGGGCTTTCGCTGGGCGGGGAACCTTGCAGGTACCTGCAAGGTTGCAGTTCGCGGCCCGAGAAGCACTCTCCGGCCAACATGCCAAACGTCCAGCAATAGCTCCCAAACGAAAGGGGCCAGCAGCCAAAGACCTAGCTGGCCTGAAAGCCCCCCAGGGGGCCCACAAGCAGCCCCTCTCAATTTGGGTCTGGGGGCTTTCGCTGGGCGGGGAACCTTGGAGGTACCTGCAAGGTTGCAGTTGGCGGCCCGAGAAGCACTCTCCGGCCAACATGCCAAACGTCCAGCAATAGCTCCCAAACGAAAGGGGCCAGCAGCCAAAGACCTAGCTGGCCTGAAAGCCCCCCAGGGGGCCCACAAGCAGCCCCTCTCAATTTGGGTCTGGGGGCTTCGCTGAGCTGGGAACCTTGGAGGTACCTGCAAGGTTGCAGTTGGCGGCCCGAGAAGCACTCTCCGGCCAACATGCCAAACGTCCAGCAATAGCTCCCAAACGAAAGGGGCCAGCAGCCAAAGACCTAGCTGGCCTGAAAGCCCCCCAGGGGGCCCACAAGCAGCCCCTCTCAGTTTGGGTCTGGGGGCTTTCGCTGGGCGGGGAACCTTGGAGGTACCTGCAAGGTTGCAGTTCGCGGCCCGAGAAGCACTCTCCGGCCAACATGCCAAACGTCCAGCAATAGCTCCCAAACGAAAGGGGCCAGCAGCCAAAGACCTAGCTGGCCTGAAAGCCCCCCAGGGGGCCCACAAGCAGCCCCTCTCAATTTGGGTCTGGGGGCTTTCGCTGGGCGGGGAACCTTGGAGGGACCTGCAAGGTTGCAGTTGGCGGCCCGAAAAGCACTCTCCGGCCAACATGCCAAACGTCCAGCAATAGCTCCCAAACGAAAGGGGCCAGCAGCCAAAGACCTAGCTGGCCTGAAAGCCCCCCAGGGGGCCCACAAGCAGCCCCTCTCAATTTGGGTCTGGGGGCTTTCGCTGGGCGGGGAACCTTGCACGTACCTGCAAGGTTGCAGTTGGCGGCCCGAGAAGCACTCTCCGGCCAACATGCCAAACGTCCAGCAATAGCTCCCAAACGAAAGGGGCCAGCAGCCAAAGACCTAGCTGGCCTGAAAGCCCCCCAGGGGGCCCACAAGCAGCCCCTCTCAATTTGGGTCTGGGGGCTTTCGCTGGGCGGGGAACCTTGGAGGTACCTGCAAGGTTGCAGTTCGCGGCCTGAGAAGCACTCTCCGGCCAACATGCCAAACGTCCAGCAATAGCTCCCAAACGAAAGGGGCCAGCAGCCAAAGACCTAGCTGGCCTGAAAGCCCCCCAGGGGGCCCACAAGCATCCCCTCTCAATTTGGGTCTGGGGGCTTTCGCTGGGCGGGGAACCTTGGAGGTACCTGCAAGGTTGCAGTTCGCGGCCCGAGAAGCACTCTCCGGCCAACATGCCAAATGTCCAGCAATAGCTCCCAAACGAAAGGGGCCAGCAGCCAAAGACCTAGCTGGCCTGAAAGCCCCCCAGGGGGCCCACAAGCAGCCCCTCTCAATTTGGGTCTGGGGGCTTTCGCTGGGCGGGGAACCTTGGAGGTACCTGCAAGGTTGCAGTTCGCGGCCCGAGAAGCACTCTCCGGCCAACATGCCAAACGTCCAGCAATAGCTCCCAAACGAAAGGGGCCAGCAGCCAAAGACCTAGCTGGCCTGAAAGCCCCCCAGGGGGCCCACAAGCAGCCCCTCTCAATTTGGGTCTGGGGGCTTTCGCTGGGCGGGGAACCTTGGAGGGACCTGCAAGGTTGCAGTTCGCGGCCCGAGAAGCACTCTCCGGCCAACATGCCAAACGTCCAGCAATAGCTCCCAAACGAAAGGGGCCAGCAGCCAAAGACCTAGCTGGCCTGAAAGCCCCCCAGGGGGCCCACAAGCAGCCCCTCTCAATTTGGGTCTGGGGGCTTTCGCTGGGCGGGGAACCTTGGAGGGACCTGCAAGGTTGCAGTTCGCGGCCCGAGAAGCACTCTCCGGCCAACATGCCAAACGTCCAGCAATAGCTCCCAAACGAAAGGGGCCAGCAGCCAAAGACCTAGCTGGCCTGAAAGCCCCCCAGGGGGCCCACAAGCAGCCCCTCTCAATTTGGGTCTGGGGGCTTTCGCTGGGCGGGGAACCTTGGAGGGACCTGCAAGGTTGCAGTTCGCGGCCCGAGAAGCACTCTCCGGCCAACATGCCAAACGTCCAGCAATAGCTCCCAAACGAAAGGGGCCAGCAGCCAAAGACCTAGGTGGCCTGAAAGCCCCCCAGGGGGCCCACAAGCAGCCCCTCTCAATTTGGGTCTGGGGGCTTTCGCTGGGCGGGGAACCTTGGAGGGACCTGCAAGGTTGCAGTTCGCGGCCCGAGAAGCACTCTCCGGCCAACATGCCAAACGTCCAGCAATAGCTCCCAAACGAAAGGGGCCAGCAGCCAAAGACCTAGCTGGCCTGAAAGCCCCCCAGGGGGCCCACAAGCAGCCCCTCTCAATTTGGGTCTGGGGGCTTTCGCTGGGCGGGGAACCTTGCAGGTACCTGCAAGGTTGCAGTTCGCGGCCCGAGAAGCACTCTCCGGCCAACATGCCAAACGTCCAGCAATAGCTCCCAAACGAAAGGGGCCAGCAGCCAAAGACCTAGCTGGCCTGAAAGCCCCCCAGGGGGCCCACAAGCAGCCCCTCTCAATTTGGGTCTGGGGGCTTTCGCTGGGCGGGGAACCTTGCAGGTACCTGCAAGGTTGCAGTTGGCGGCCCGAGAAGCACTCTCCGGCCAACATGCCAAACGTCCAGCAATAGCTCCCAAACGAAAGGGGCCAGCAGCCAAAGACCTAGCTGGCCTGAAAGCCCCCCAGGGGGCCCACAAGCAGCCCCTCTCAATTTGGGTCTGGGGGCTTTCGCTGGGCGGGGAACCTTGGAGGGACCTGCAAGGTTGCAGTTCGCGGCCCGAGAAGCACTCTCCGGCCAACATGCCAAACGTCCAGCAATAGCTCCCAAACGAAAGGGGCCAGCAGCCAAAGACCTAGGTGGCCTGAAAGCCCCCCAGGGGGCCCACAAGCAGCCCCTCTCAATTTGGGTCTGGGGGCTTTCGCTGGGCGGGGAACCTTGGAGGGACCTGCAAGGTTGCAGTTGCCGGCCCGAGAAGCACTCTCCGGCCAACATGCCAAACGTCCAGCAATAGCTCCCAAACGAAAGGGGCCAGCAGCCAAAGACCTAGCTGGCCTGAAAGCCCCCCAGGGGGCCCACAAGCAGCCCCTCTCCATTTGGGTCTGGGGGCTTTCGCTGGGCAGGGAACCTTGGAGGTACCTGCAAGGTTGCAGTTCGCGGCCCGAGAAGCACTCTCCGGCCAACATGCCAAACGTCCAGCAATAGCTCCCAAACGAAAGGGGCCAGCAGCCAAAGACCTAGCTGGCCTGAAAGCCCCCCAGGGGGCCCACAAGCAGCCCCTCTCAATTTGGGTCTGGGGGCTTTCGCTGGGCGGGGAACCTTGGAGGTACCTGCAAGGTTGCAGTTCGCGGCCCGAGAAGCACTCTCCGGCCAACATGCCAAACGTCCAGCAATAGCTCCCAAACGAAAGGGGCCAGCAGCCAAAGACCTAGCTGGCCTGAAAGCCCCCCAGGGGGCCCACAAGCAGCCCCTCTCAATTTGGGTCTGGGGGCTTTCGCTGGGCGGGGAACCTTGGAGGGACCTGCAAGGTTGCAGTTCGCGGCCCGAGAAGCACTCTCCGGCCAACATGCCAAACGTCCAGCAATAGCTCCCAAACGAAAGGGGCCAGCAGCCAAAGACCTAGCTGGCCTGAAAGCCCCCCAGGGGGCCCACAAGCAGCCCCTCTCAATTTGGGTCTGGGGGCTTTCGCTGGGCGGGGAACCTTGGAGGGACCTGCAAGGTTGCAGTTCGCGGCCCGAGAAGCACTCTCCGGCCAACATGCCAAACGTCCAGCAATAGCTCCCAAACGAAAGGGGCCAGCAGCCAAAGACCTAGCTGGCCTGAAAGCCCCCCAGGGGGCCCACAAGCAGCCCCTCTCAATTTGGGTCTGGGGGCTTTCGCTGGGCGGGGAACCTTGCAGGTACCTGCAAGGTTGCAGTTCGCGGCCCGAGAAGCACTCTCCGGCCAACATGCCAAACGTCCAGCAATAGCTCCCAAACGAAAGGGGCCAGCAGCCAAAGACCTAGCTGGCCTGAAAGCCCCCCAGGGGGCCCACAAGCAGCCCCTCTCAATTTGGGTCTGGGGGCTTTCGCTGGGCGGGGAACCTTGGAGGGACCTGCAAGGTTGCAGTTGGCGGCCCGAGAAGCACTCTCCGGCCAACATGCCAAACGTCCAGCAATAGCTCCCAAACGAAAGGGGCCAGCAGCCAAAGACCTAGCTGGCCTGAAAGCCCCCCAGGGGGCCCACAAGCAGCCCCTCTCAATTTGGGTCTGGGGGCTTTCGCTGGGCGGGGAACCTTGGAGGGACCTGCAAGGTTGCAGTTCGCGGCCCGAGAAGCACTCTCCGGCCAACATGCCAAACGTCCAGCAATAGCTCCCAAACGAAAGGGGCCAGCAGCCAAAGACCTAGGTGGCCTGAAAGCCCCCCAGGGGGCCCACAAGCAGCCCCTCTCAATTTGGGTCTGGGGGCTTTCGCTGGGCGGGGAACCTTGGAGGGACCTGCAAGGTTGCAGTTGGCGGCCCGAGAAGCACTCTCCGGCCAACATGCCAAACGTCCAGCAATAGCTCCCAAACGAAAGGGGCCAGCAGCCAAAGACCTAGCTGGCCTGAAAGCCCCCCAGGGGGCCCACAAGCAGCCCCTCTCAATTTGGGTCTGGGGGCTTTCGCTGGGCGGGGAACCTTGGAGGGACCTGCAAGGTTGCAGTTGGCGGCCCGAGAAGCACTCTCCGGCCAACATGCCAAACGTCCAGCAATAGCTCCCAAACGAAAGGGGCCAGCAGCCAAAGACCTAGCTGGCCTGAAAGCCCCCCAGGGGGCCCACAAGCAGCCCCTCTCAATTTGGGTCTGGGGGCTTTCGCTGGGCGGGGAACCTTGGAGGTACCTGCAAGGTTGCAGTTCGCGGCCCGAGAAGCACTCTCCGGCCAACATGCCAAACGTCCAGCAATAGCTCCCAAACGAAAGGGGCCAGCAGCCAAAGACCTAGCTGGCCTGAAAGCCCCCCAGGGGGCCCACAAGCAGCCCCTCTCAATTTGGGTCTGGGGGCTTTCGCTGGGCGGGGAACCTTGCAGGTACCTGCAAGGTTGCAGTTCGCGGCCCGAGAAGCACTCTCCGGCCAACATGCCAAACGTCCAGCAATAGCTCCCAAACGAAAGGGGCCAGCAGCCAAAGACCTAGCTGGCCTGAAAGCCCCCCAGGGGGCCCACAAGCAGCCCCTCTCAATTTGGGTCTGGGGGCTTTCGCTGAGCTGGGAAAATTGCAGGTACCTGCAAGGTTGCAGTTGGCGGCCCGAGAAGCACTCTCCGGCCAACATGCCAAACGTCCAGCAATAGCTCCCAAACGAAAGGGGCCAGCAGCCAAAGACCTAGCTGGCCTGAAAGCCCCCCAGGGGGCCCACAAGCAGCCCCTCTCAATTTGGGTCTGGGGGCTTTCGCTGGGCGGGGAACCTTGGAGGGACCTGCAAGGTTGCAGTTCGCGGCCCGAGAAGCACTCTCCGGCCAACATGCCAAACGTCCAGCAATAGCTCCCAAACGAAAGGGGCCAGCAGCCAAAGACCTAGCTGGCCTGAAAGCCCCCCAGGGGGCCCACAAGCAGCCCCTCTCAATTTGGGTCTGGGGGCTTTCGCTGTGCAGGGAACCTTGGAGGTACCTGCAAGGTTGCAGTTGGCGGCCCGAGAAGCACTCTCCGGCCAACATGCCAAACGTCCAGCAATAGCTCCCAAACGAAAGGGGCCAGCAGCCAAAGACCTAGCTGGCCTGAAAGCCCCCCAGGGGGCCCACAAGCAGCCCCTCTCAATTTGGGTCTGGGGGCTTTCGCTGGGCGGGGAACCTTGGAGGGACCTGCAAGGTTGCAGTTCGCGGCCCGAGAAGCACTCTCCGGCCAACATGCCAAACGTCCAGCAATAGCTCCCAAACGAAAGGGGCCAGCAGCCAAAGACCTAGCTGGCCTGAAAGCCCCCCAGGGGGCCCACAAGCAGCCCCTCTCAATTTGGGTCTGGGGGCTTTCGCTGGGCGGGGAACCTTGGAGGTACCTGCAAGGTTGCAGTTCGCGGCCCGAGAAGCACTCTCCGGCCAACATGCCAAACGTCCAGCAATAGCTCCCAAACGAAAGGGGCCAGCAGCCAAAGACCTAGCTGGCCTGAAAGCCCCCCAGGGGGCCCACAAGCAGCCCCTCTCAATTTGGGTCTGGGGGCTTTCGCTGGGCGGGGAACCTTGCAGGTACCTGCAAGGTTGCAGTTGGCGGCCCGAGAAGCACTCTCCGGCCAACATGCCAAACGTCCAGCAATAGCTCCCAAACGAAAGGGGCCAGCAGCCAAAGACCTAGCTGGCCTGAAAGCCCCCCAGGGGGCCCACAAGCAGCCCCTCTCAATTTGGGTCTGGGGGCTTTCGCTGGGCGGGGAACCTTGGAGGGACCTGCAAGGTTGCAGTTGGCGGCCCGAGAAGCACTCTCCGGCCAACATGCCAAACGTCCAGCAATAGCTCCCAAACGAAAGGGGCCAGCAGCCAAAGACCTAGCTGGCCTGAAAGCCCCCCAGGGGGCCCACAAGCAGCCCCTCTCAATTTGGGTCTGGGGGCTTTCGCTGGGCGGGGAACCTTGGAGGGACCTGCAAGGTTGCAGTTCGCGGCCCGAGAAGCACTCTCCGGCCAACATGCCAAACGTCCAGCAATAGCTCCCAAACGAAAGGGGCCAGCAGCCAAAGACCTAGGTGGCCTGAAAGCCCCCCAGGGGGCCCACAAGCAGCCCCTCTCAATTTGGGTCTGGGGGCTTTCGCTGGGCGGGGAACCTTGGAGGGACCTGCAAGGTTGCAGTTGGCGGCCCGAGAAGCACTCTCCGGCCAACATGCCAAACGTCCAGCAATAGCTCCCAAACGAAAGGGGCCAGCAGCCAAAGACCTAGCTGGCCTGAAAGCCCCCCAGGGGGCCCACAAGCAGCCCCTCTCAATTTGGGTCTGGGGGCTTTCGCTGGGCGGGGAACCTTGGAGGGACCTGCAAGGTTGCAGTTGGCGGCCCGAGAAGCACTCTCCGGCCAACATGCCAAACGTCCAGCAATAGCTCCCAAACGAAAGGGGCCAGCAGCCAAAGACCTAGCTGGCCTGAAAGCCCCCCAGGGGGCCCACAAGCAGCCCCTCTCAATTTGGGTCTGGGGGCTTTCGCTGGGCGGGGAACCTTGGAGGTACCTGCAAGGTTGCAGTTCGCGGCCCGAGAAGCACTCTCCGGCCAACATGCCAAACGTCCAGCAATAGCTCCCAAACGAAAGGGGCCAGCAGCCAAAGACCTAGCTGGCCTGAAAGCCCCCCAGGGGGCCCACAAGCAGCCCCTCTCAATTTGGGTCTGGGGGCTTTCGCTGGGCGGGGAACCTTGCAGGTACCTGCAAGGTTGCAGTTCGCGGCCCGAGAAGCACTCTCCGGCCAACATGCCAAACGTCCAGCAATAGCTCCCAAACGAAAGGGGCCAGCAGCCAAAGACCTAGCTGGCCTGAAAGCCCCCCAGGGGGCCCACAAGCAGCCCCTCTCAATTTGGGTCTGGGGGCTTTCGCTGAGCTGGGAAAATTGCAGGTACCTGCAAGGTTGCAGTTGGCGGCCCGAGAAGCACTCTCCGGCCAACATGCCAAACGTCCAGCAATAGCTCCCAAACGAAAGGGGCCAGCAGCCAAAGACCTAGCTGGCCTGAAAGCCCCCCAGGGGGCCCACAAGCAGCCCCTCTCAATTTGGGTCTGGGGGCTTTCGCTGGGCGGGGAACCTTGGAGGGACCTGCAAGGTTGCAGTTCGCGGCCCGAGAAGCACTCTCCGGCCAACATGCCAAACGTCCAGCAATAGCTCCCAAACGAAAGGGGCCAGCAGCCAAAGACCTAGCTGGCCTGAAAGCCCCCCAGGGGGCCCACAAGCAGCCCCTCTCAATTTGGGTCTGGGGGCTTTCGCTGTGCAGGGAACCTTGGAGGTACCTGCAAGGTTGCAGTTGGCGGCCCGAGAAGCACTCTCCGGCCAACATGCCAAACGTCCAGCAATAGCTCCCAAACGAAAGGGGCCAGCAGCCAAAGACCTAGCTGGCCTGAAAGCCCCCCAGGGGGCCCACAAGCAGCCCCTCTCAATTTGGGTCTGGGGGCTTTCGCTGGGCGGGGAACCTTGGAGGTACCTGCAAGGTTGCAGTTCGCGGCCCGAGAAGCACTCTCCGGCCAACATGCCAAACGTCCAGCAATAGCTCCCAAACGAAAGGGGCCAGCAGCCAAAGACCTAGCTGGCCTGAAAGCCCCCCAGGGGGCCCACAAGCAGCCCCTCTCAATTTGGGTCTGGGGGCTTTCGCTGGGCGGGGAACCTTGGAGGTACCTGCAAGGTTGCAGTTCGCGGCCCGAGAAGCACTCTCCGGCCAACATGCCAAACGTCCAGCAATAGCTCCCAAACGAAAGGGGCCAGCAGCCAAAGACCTAGCTGGCCTGAAAGCCCCCCAGGGGGCCCACAAGCAGCCCCTCTCAATTTGGGTCTGGGGGCTTTCGCTGGGCGGGGAACCTTGGAGGTACCTGCAAGGTTGCAGTTCGCGGCCCGAGAAGCACTCTCCGGCCAACATGCCAAACGTCCAGCAATAGCTCCCAAACGAAAGGGGCCAGCAGCCAAAGACCTAGCTGGCCTGAAAGCCCCCCAGGGGGCCCACAAGCAGCCCCTCTCAATTTGGGTCTGGGGGCTTTCGCTGAGCTGGGAAACTTGCAGGTACCTGCAAGGTTGCAGTTGGCGGCCCGAGAAGCACTCTCTCCGGCCAACATGCCAAACGTCCAGCAATAGCTCCCAAACGAAAGGGGCCAGCAGCCAAAGACCTAGCTGGCCTGAAAGCCCCCCAGGGGGCCCACAAGCAGCCCCTCTCAATTTGGGTCTGGGGGCTTTCGCTGGGCGGGGAACCTTGGAGGGACCTGCAAGGTTGCAGTTCGCGGCCCGAGAAGCACTCTCCGGCCAACATGCCAAACGTCCAGCAATAGCTCCCAAACGAAAGGGGCCAGCAGCCAAAGACCTAGCTGGCCTGAAAGCCCCCCAGGGGGCCCACAAGCAGCCCCTCTCAATTTGGGTCTGGGGGCTTTCGCTGGGCAGGGAACCTTGGAGGTACCTGCAAGGTTGCAGTTGGCGGCCCGAGAAGCACTCTCCGGCCAACATGCCAAACGTCCAGCAATAGCTCCCAAACGAAAGGGGCCAGCAGCCAAAGACCTAGCTGGCCTGAAAGCCCCCCAGGGGGCCCACAAGCAGCCCCTCTCAATTTGGGTCTGGGGGCTTTCGCTGGGCGGGGAACCTTGGAGGTACCTGCAAGGTTGCAGTTCGCGGCCCGAGAAGCACTCTCCGGCCAACATGCCAAACGTCCAGCAATAGCTCCCAAACGAAAGGGGCCAGCAGCCAAAGACCTAGCTGGCCTGAAAGCCCCCCAGGGGGCCCACAAGCAGCCCCTCTCAATTTGGGTCTGGGGGCTTTCGCTGGGCGGGGAACCTTGGAGGTACCTGCAAGGTTGCAGTTCGCGGCCCGAGAAGCACTCTCCGGCCAACATGCCAAACGTCCAGCAATAGCTCCCAAACGAAAGGGGCCAGCAGCCAAAGACCTAGCTGGCCTGAAAGCCCCCCAGGGGGCCCACAAGCAGCCCCTCTCCATTTGGGTCTGGGGGCTTTCGCTGGGCGGGGAACCTTGGAGGGACCTGCAAGGTTGCAGTTCGCCGGCCCGAGAAGCACTCTCCGGCCAACATGCCAAACGTCCAGCAATAGCTCCCAAACGAAAGGGGCCAGCAGCCAAAGACCTAGCTGGCCTGAAAGCCCCCCAGGGGGCCCACAAGCAGCCCCTCTCCATTTGGGTCTGGGGGCTTTCGCTGGGCGGGGAACCTTGGAGGGACCTGCAAGGTTGCAGTTGCGGCCCGAGAAGCACTCTCCGGCCAACATGCCAAACGTCCAGCAATAGCTCCCAAACGAAAGGGGCCAGCAGCCAAAGACCTAGCTGGCCTGAAAGCCCCCCAGGGGGCCCACAAGCAGCCCCTCTCAATTTGGGTCTGGGGGCTTTCGCTGGGCGGGGAACCTTGGAGGGACCTGCAAGGTTGCAGTTGGCGGCCCGAGAAGCACTCTCCGGCCAACATGCCAAACGTCCAGCAATAGCTCCCAAACGAAAGGGGCCAGCAGCCAAAGACCTAGCTGGCCTGAAAGCCCCCCAGGGGGCCCACAAGCAGCCCCTCTCAATTTGGGTCTGGGGGCTTTCGCTGGGCGGGGAACCTTGGAGGGACCTGCAAGGTTGCAGTTGGCGGCCCGAGAAGCACTCTCCGGCCAACATGCCAAACGTCCAGCAATAGCTCCCAAACGAAAGGGGCCAGCAGCCAAAGACCTAGCTGGCCTGAAAGCCCCCCAGGGGGCCCACAAGCAGCCCCTCTCAATTTGGGTCTGGGGGCTTTCGCTGGGCAGGGAACCTTGGAGGGACCTGCAAGGTTGCAGTTGGCGGCCCGAGAAGCACTCTCCGGCCAACATGCCAAACGTCCAGCAATAGCTCCCAAACGAAAGGGGCCAGCAGCCAAAGACCTAGGTGGCCTGAAAGCCCCCCAGGGGGCCCACAAGCAGCCCCTCTCAATTTGGGTCTGGGGCTTTCG